>NC_064620.1:100132045-100435075 GCF_023898315.1 Schistocerca nitens | reverse complement strand
AGATAAGAAGTTACCTTTCACATTTTCTTGCACCATCACTTATCATGTTGCAGTCTCATTTTTCTCGAATCTTGTTCTTCAGATACTCTTTGGAAGGAGCGATATTATTGAATTTCATTGTCTCAGTGACCAGGTGCAAGTCTTTCAATTGGATGCCACTTTAGCATCCAACTAGGAAAAGGGGACCTACAGGTTAATGTGGAATCTGAACTATGTGTCATTCTTGATGACTCATCACATCATTGAGAGGTGATTGCTTGATTAAAGGCAGATTGAAAAGTTCCGTAGTTTGTCTGGGATTTGGTCCCATGACATCATGGTTTCCAGGCACACACTGTGCTACTAGACCACTAGCCTAGACACAACGAGTGATACTGAATGCCAGTAATGGTTTAAGTTGTGTGAGAAATTAATCTGTTTATGATAAATTATTTTACCCACTACTTGCGTGATACATCATTGTACTATGTGGTTATTTTTAAAATCTCTATTTGAAATCAATTACTGATTACAAGAGCAGTATCGTCAATTATATAATTAACACTTCACACTGGAAACGTTTAGTGATCTCACACAAAAGTACTCTTCAAGCTTAACTGCATGCCTAATGAGAGTGTACATTCCTATTTGCTCATACATAGAATGTTTTCATAAATTAAAATATTCCATATGTATAAAAGTCTCAATATCACATAGAAATCACAAATTCTGTATCAAATTATACATTATCGGAAATGGTGGGAATTCAACAGGTGACATGCATTCACCAGCAAGTAACTTTAACTGCTTTATCAATGCAGATAACATAAGAGCCTGCCATCGCTCCCTTTTCTCATAGAAAAATGACCTGTGAGCTTCCTGGATTTTCATCTAGACAGTGATCTTTTGTATGATTGTGCTGATCGATATCATCCTGAACTTCACTGTTGATTTGTGACAAGCAATATGTGATTCAGTACAGGCCAAAGTAGCACTTTAATACTTTTTCTGAAAGTGCGACCTTTCCCACAGGTGTAAAAATCCATACTAGGTCCCTTAGAATATAGCTTATACCTCAGTGTTTGTCTTAACAGCATCCAAGATCCTTATCCTGTACAAGATTGTTACACATGCCAGCTGTCTTACTTCTTCAGTTGTGGTGATTAGCTCTTGATGAAATCATCATGAGAATAGCCAAATTGAAATGGAATCCAAGTATCCATTGTTGTGTTGGCCTCTATACTGTGATTCAGGGAAAAGGCACAGTACCTGTAGTGTGTTGCTTTGTTATGTTGTATGTGAATGTCACAACAAGCAATATTGTAGCCCAGCCTCTATGTCTGAAGTTAATGTACATCAGAAGCATATCTTCCAGCATCTTATTAGAAAATTCCATGTGGCAGTTCATGTGTAGGTGGTAGGTAATCACTCTCCTATGAACAATGTTGCTTTGTTAAATTGCTTCTGACACTAGTGTTGACTGATGTATTCTTCCACAATCAGATATTATTAGTTGTGGTGTTCCATGTGTCAGACTTATTCCTTTGACAAGAAGTATTGCAATTTCTGGAGCTTCTGCAGTCAGTACAGGCTTGGGGACAGTACAGCTGGTGAGACATGTAGTGCACACCACTGTCCATTTATTCCCATTTTTTGACTTACGAAATCTCACCAAGAGGTCAATTTCAATCCAGGGAAATGTAGCAACTGCAGGAAGAACTAGTAACAGATCTCTTGGGGGTAACTGAGGAATATAATTCCATCACTAGTGTTCCCTACAGTAACTTACATCATATTTGACATATAAGTAGAGACATGCCCAGTGATAAACAGTTTCCAGTTCTGTCATGGGTCTTTGCAAAACTCAAGTGTCCTGATGTTGGAATATTATGAAAATGTGCCAGTAATGCAGGCTTAAAAGAGCTTGGATGATTAGCAACCATTTGTGTTCTACTGGCTTGTAATTCCTTTTATAAAATGTTCTATGTATTAATCTGAATTCTCCTTTGACAAAGTCTTTCTTCTCCAAGGCCTCTGTGGTCTCCGAATTTTCACTTTACTCAGCTTCAATGTTTGTTAGTGTAACAATGAGTATGATATCACCACCACTGTAAGGTTCCTTTCTTGGGCTTAATGAAATGCAGTTGATAGCCTTTGTTTGCATCCATTTTTGTATACAGCTGTGACATCTCATCAAAAGTGTCATGGCTGATGAAGATTTCAGTACCTCTTTAAGGATACAGAAAGATCTTTCTTTCTCTTGCCTCCATAAAAATTAGATGTCTCCCTACATTGGTTCTTGTAGTGGTTGTACCTTGCAAATGAAATCCTTTACAAAGCAGCTGTAGTTAAAGCACATTCCACAGAAGCCTGTCACATCAAGAATCTGTCAAGAACTTGGAAAATCTGTTATGGGTCTCACATTTTCTGGATCAGGAAAGACACTTTTTAGTTATTATGGGTAGAGTGCACCCTAGATGCTCTTACAGAAATTTATTCAAACAACTGGGGATTTTCATCGTGCCAAACCAATACATTTTTTCACTAATGTGCTTTGTTAACAATAATAATGCAATTTACAGAACAAGCAGTGAATATTATGATCATAATACAAGAAATAAACATGATCTTACAAAGATATAAAAAATCTCAGCAAGCTTCAGAAAAGAGTACATTATTCAAGCATAAAATTATATGATAAACATCCAGGCCATGTTATATCAGTTATTGGGGATAAGACTGAATTCAAAAAACAGATTTATCTGTTGAATAGTTCTTTCTGTTCTTTACAAGAATTTTCTGACAATGTGTAATAATTAGTGAAATTGTTTAATTTTAAACATTCCTATAAGAAATGGCTATATAGCACTGGTATATCAGTTGTTGACAGAATGCTTTTTGTATGAACTCGAATGTAAGCCTTATAATTTGTTTATGTAACCATCATTACTACTATAAGCTGTGTTATTTAGACACTTGAACCTCATATATCTGTTTACATATGATTTAGCTTGTAAACCTCATGACCATTTACATAGAGTTATTATGGTAATAATCTCATGCATTCTACACCCTAGTGATACACTCACATAGAGGATCCATGGAACTTGAAAATAAATAAATAAATAGTTAACTTGTCACCCCAAGATTTTTTTTCCTCGGGCAATGAAGAGTCATTTTTCAGATTTAGGCATTAATGTGCATCAAAGACACAATTCATCACTGTTGTCAAACAGGTTAGATGCCTTCCATATGTCTTTGAGAAAACAACAATGTCACCTAGGTTACCAAGATACATCATCCATTTAAGATGTCGAAGCATATTGTCCAACTGTGTTCAAAGGTGGTTGGATTGCTGCATGGACCAAATGGAATATCTTTGAACTCGTAAGGTGTTATGAGAGACTCCTTTTTCCAGTCAGCTGTGTCAACCTCAATCTGCCAGTGGTCAGTTTGGGTATCTGTAGTGAAGATATATTTCCCTCCCTTCAGGTGATCCAAAATGTGATCAGTTTGAACCAATGTGTATACATCCTTTCTGATGAGGTTGTTCAGCTGCTCATAATCAACATAGAAAAACTATGTGGTATCTTCCTTCTTCACTAGGACCACAGAGGAGGACAAAGGACAATGTGATGGCTGAATGATGTCACTTCACAAGATCTTCTTCGCTACTTCTGTATTATTCATTATTCAGCTGGAGACAGCCAGTATGAGTGGTAACTGATTTTTTGGGAGGGGGGGGGGGGTGATCCCCAGTGTTTATTTGGTGTTTCATGTTAGTTTGTCTGATCTGCCTTGTCTGCACCCAAAATTGACAGATAATACCCTACAGACACCAACATTGTTCCTCAATCAAGCCAGAGTCTGTTGGTGGCTGGATAGTGGTTTCCTTCAGTGGGTAATTGGTAATGGTAGAGTAGCATGAGTCTTCATTGATGGTACTGAGCTGACCTTGCTGGATGGGTTCGACAGGTGATTTTTAGCTATTCATGGCAGTTGGTGACCCACAGCTCCCTCTCCCTGCTGACTTTTGAGGGTTATGATTCCCATTTTCATATATATTTTATTTTTTGAAAGTGTGTAACATTTTGCAGTTAACTAGAGTTTCACATTTTAACTGAGCATCCAGACTTTTAACCACAACTCATCTCATTGATGGTGGTGGCATAACAATGTGTTTTCTGTGGTCAACAGTTGCCCAAAGTAACCGTTGTTGTATGAACTTGTTGAAGTGTCTTCATCAATTGAGTATTCACATTTTCGACATTTTATTATTGCTTGTGATGCCTACAGCAATTCTCATTCAAGGACAACATTATGGCTGGATTCCACTAAAACTGGAAATTCAAAAAGGGTTGTGTTCTGCCCTTTGACAGGGGTCCTTGAAGGCGTGTTCTTGATGGTGTATTTTCCATGTGCAATCTTCAGAAAAATGTGATGGCATCACCTACATAGCACATCGTCTTGTTTAGTTCTCATTGTCTTGATGTCTGGAAAAGCAGCTGAAACCACTCCATGGTGATGTAAATTGTTGTTGTTGTTGTTGTTGTTGTGGTCTTCAGTCCTGAGACTGGTTTGATGCAGCTCTCCATGCTACTCTATCCTGTGAAAGCTTCTTCAGTACCTACTGCAACCTACATCCTTCTGAATCTGCTTGGTGTATTCATCTCTTGGTCTCCCTCTACGATTTTTACCCTCCACGCTGCCCTCCAATACTAAATTGGTGATCCCTTGATGCCTCAGAACATGTCTTACCAACCGATCTCTTCTTCTAGTCAAGTTGTGCCACAAACTTCTCTTCTCCCCAATCCTATTCAACACCTCCTCATTAGTTATGTGATCTACCCATCTAATCTTTAGCATTCTTCTGTAGCACCACATTTCGAAAGCTTCTATTCTCTTCTTGTCTAAACTATTTATCCTCCATGTTTCACTTCCATACATGGCTACACTCCATACAAATACTTTCAGAAACGACTTCCTAACACTTAAATCAAAACTCGATGTTAACAAATTTCTCTTCTTCAGAAACGCTTTCCTTGCCATTGCCAGTCTACATTTTATATCCCCTCTACTTTGACCATCATCAGTTATTTTACTCCCTAAATAGCAAAACTCCTTCACTACTTTAAGTGCCTCATTTCCTAATCTAATACCCTCAACATCACCCGACTTAATTCGACTACATTCCATTATCCTCATTTTGCTTTTGTTGATGTTCATCTTATATCCTCCCTTCAAGACACCATCCATTCCGTTCAACTGCTCTTCTAAGTGCTTTGCTGTCTCTGACAGAATTACAATGTCATCGGCGAACCTCCAAGTTTTTATTTCTTCTCCATGGATTTTAATACCTACACCGAATTTTTCTTTTGTTTCCTTCACTGCTTGCTCAATATACAGATTGAATAACATCGGGGAGAGGCTACAACCCTGTCTCACTCCCTTCCCAACCACTGCTTCCCTTTCATGCCCCTCAACTCTTATAACTGCCATTTGGTTTCTATACAAATTGTAAATAGCCTTTCGCTCCCTATATTTTACCCCTGCCACCTTCAGAATTTGAAAGAGAGTATTCCAGTCAACATTGTCAAAAGCTTTCTCTAAGTCTACAAATGCTAAAAATGTACGTTTGCCTTTCCTTAATCTAGCTTCTAAGATAAGCCGTAGGGTCAGTATTGCCTCACGTGTTCCAATATTTCTACGGAATCCAAACTGATCTTCCCCAAGGTCGGCTTCTACTAGTTTTTCCATTCGTCTGTAAAGAATTCGCGTTAGTATAGATTGGGAGGTGAAGGCTAGGTTAAAGACAGTTCGAAAAGTCTGTGGTCTGGCCAGGATTTGATCCTGCAATCTTTCAGTTTCCAGGTACACTCTTTATCACTAGACCAGCAGGCCCAAATGCGTGGACAGAGTTGGCCTGAAGTTTATTGTCTTGCAGCATAATGGTCATCAAATAATCTTCTTTCTTTACAATAACATATAATGTGTTAAGTTGTCCACAACAGAAACACTGGTATATTTCTTTCATTCTCCAAGTGTCCTTTTTCTGCACGACTTTTGATTTGGTATTGGAGCCACTTGCATATATGTTATCAAGAACTTATCTGATGGTTGCAGCTTAAGCCCAGGGTTTTTGGTGCCTTTCCTGTGTCAGTCTGCCTTATTGAGATTGGTGTCAATGATAAATTAAAATCTTGACTTAATTAATTGATGTCACTTAATGAAGTTCTCTGTTGTGTTGACATATGTCGACAGTATTCTGTTACACACATCCCTAGTCACATCCTTCATTAGTGTGAAACTTATTCAGCCTCCTTTGTAGTCAGGTTCACTGTGTGTCACAGTGTCACTTCGTGTAAACAAATGTGTTACCTTCCCCTGCTGCTGGGCTCTGTCTCCCAATTGTTCTTCACTTATGAAGACCTGCTGTTGGTTGTCACCAAATGTTTGCTTTATTTCCACTGGAAGTTTGCCCCACCTCTTGAGCTTTTCATTGTGGTTATCAAAACTCTTCTGGATTGTATCATAGAAGTAAAAGTAGGTGCTGACAAGACACATCATGTCATCCCAGCTGCTGCAATTATTATGACAAGGTCAGATCTCATTAACCATTTTGTTGGGATCTTGCACCCATCTTCAGGTGGTTTACATTCATTTACATGTTTCCATATTCAATGCTGGAGTTCACCGTTTAAATAAAAAGCAAATAATGTGATGATGACCTAATAGACACAACTGAAACAGAAATGTGTAAATGGATGTAAACCACCTGAAAATGAGAGCAAACCCAAAAAGCAGTCATGTGTTAAATAAAATCACCTTCTATTGTTTCTGGTAGTGGTTATTATTCTACACCCTATAAAGAAACTCATAGAGTTCAACTGCACCCATTGTGGATAAACTTACTTTATGTGCTGTTTGTATTTGGATTCCTTCTCATTAAGGTGAAGGCTCCATGTAGCCTTATTGAAGCTATGGCAGTGTCAGTGTCCAAGACACCCTATGACTCTTCCAAACTGTGTCTTTTAGAATCTTAAATGAATTACCAGTTATGACAGCAAGTCATCTACAAGAACTATCAATTCACACTGAAAGTACACACAGAGCTGAACTGTCTGCCTCTGCAGAGATTTCTCCTCATTATATTTATAAAAGAATGTTTTAGAAATTTACAGTATTTCATAAACAGGTAAGTCCCAAAGTATTCTGGAAATCATAACTGCCAGATGATAAATAATTGTGAATGATGAGAGTCAAACTGATGACCTGCAGGTCATTTACCAATGACTATCAATATTACACAGTGGCAGATGATGCACAGTATGTGCCAATATCCTTGTACAGTAACTTGTTCAGTTTCCAGAGTCCAGGTGATTATGTTACAGATGTTTATCTAATAGTGATATTGCTCGAAATATTTAATCTACATATCATACAACTGTACCAACTGGTGATGAGATTTGAGTGATACTTGATTATTATTCATGATAACTGATAAATACTGATAAATATTTAACTATCTCCATTACAATAAGTAATTAAGGAATGGAATTCCCTTCTCAAGCTGTAGGAGAAATACACACACACACACACACACACACACACACACACACACACACACACACGCCTGTCTCCCTGCAGCTTGAGAAGGGAATTACTTTCCGAAAGCTAGCAAAGTAAAGCTCTGTACCTTATGTGTGTGTATATCTCAAAAACACAGCCCTTCTGCCTTTAAGTGAGTTGCCTCTTTTATTCCTAAATAATTTGTGATTCTTAACCAATACTTTCCGTACATTACAATAAGTAATTATTCTGTAACAGTGAGTCATGAGGTTAGTCATAATGACAAATTGTAAATTTACTTGTATGAAAAAGAACACTGACTTGAGAAAACTCTCATGCTGTGGTTTGAGTGAAGTACCCTTCATTTCCAACTGTCCCCAATCTATCCCTCTCTCCTTGCCAAGAAAGGAGGTAATATACCAAAAACCAGTATAGTTTTGTGTACTTTTCTATCTACATCTACATCTGTAACCTGCAAACCACTGTGAAAGACACATCCCATTGTATGTGCCTATTGACAATACTAAAAACTTTCGCAACATAATTATTCGCCAGCAGTTCTATAAACTTTCTTTCACAAGACAGAGAGAGAGAGAATTAATTGGTGAACTTTGTTCTTACATCCGTTGTGTTACTTTTTTCTGTTGTGTATTAATCCTTTCGTATTAGAACATCTATTATGTCTGTTGAACGGAACATTTATATAATACACTGAAATTGTTTCTTATCCTTACTATCTCACTGTAACAGAGTACTGCACTATACATCCCACAAATGTTTTGTTGCTTTTAGTCTGGGTTCCCAATTAACTTCTTTTGTTATGTTTTCTGACCAATACTTTTTCATTTATGCTTTATTTTTCCATTCAATTTTTGATGTCCTTCACCACAAACATTTCAAATCCTTTTCCAGTTTCTGATCATTCTCTTAATTTTTCTCACTGCTAGTTTCACCAGCTTTTGTGGTCTTTTGTCTAGATAACAGCATTATTTAAAGTGTTTCATTTTTTTTCTCCTCAAGCTGTATAGTATACCAAGCTGTTTTCATTTCTGATACTGCTGATTATTTTATAGTCGTCTTTGTTTGTGCTCCACATAAATCACTATGTCCACTCAACAATAAATTTTCAAAACCTTCTGCAGTT
Organism: Schistocerca nitens; assembly: GCF_023898315.1. Taxonomy (NCBI): domain Eukaryota; kingdom Metazoa; phylum Arthropoda; class Insecta; order Orthoptera; family Acrididae; genus Schistocerca; species Schistocerca nitens. The sequence continues at coordinate 100,426,383 of NC_064620.1, read as the reverse complement.
TCAACTGGGAGAGCAAAGTCAACTGTGAATCTTGTCATTGATATCTATCCCCTCTGTCGAACTCTAAATATTATACGTCAGTGGAGGTAAACTACAGCCCCAATTAAACTCTTTTTAACCAAAAGCTGTCTCCACTGTTTTTTGTAATTATTAGAAATTGTACAACTGAGGCTATACATCACTCCTTGTGTGAGAATTCAGACTTTCCTGGTGGCTGTAATTTTGAAACTGATCTCAGATATTTATCTAGGCTGTGACATCCAATGTTGTGTTGTTGTGGTCTTCAGTCCTGAGACTGGTTTAATGCAGCTCTCCATGCTACTCTATCCTGTGCAAGCTTCTTCATCTCCCAGTACCTACTGCAACCTGCATCCTTCTGAATCTGCTTGGTGTATTCATCTCTTGGTCTCCCTCTACGATTTTTACCCTCCACGCTGCCCTCTAATACTAAATTGGTGATCCCTTGATGCCTCAGAACATGTCCTATCAATCGATCCCTTCTTCTAGTCAAGTTGTGCCACAAACTTCTCTTCTCCCCAATCCTATTCAATACCTCCTCATTGGTTATGTGATCTACCCATCTAATCTTCAGCATTCTTCTGTAGCACCACATTTTGAAAGCTACTATTTATCGTCCATGTTTCACTTCCATACATGGCTACACTCCATACAAATACGTTCAGAAATGACTTCCCGACACTTAAATCAGTACTGGATGTTAACAAATTTCTCTTCTTCAGAAACGCTTTCCTTGCCATTGCCAGTCTACATTTTATATCCTCTCTACTTTGACCATCATCAGTTATTTTGCTCCCCAAATAGCAAAACTCCTTCACTACTTTAAGTGTCTCATTTCCTAACCTAATACCCTCAGCATCACCTGACTTAATTCGACTTCATTCCATTATCCTCGTTTTGCTTTTGTTGATGTTCATCTTATATCCTCCTCCTTTCAAGACACTATCCATTCCGTTCAACTGCTCTTCCAAGCCCTTTGCTGTCTCTGACAGAATTACAATGTCATCAGCGTACCTCAAAGTTTTTATTTCTTCTCCATGGATTTTAATACCTACTCCTAATTTTTCTTTTGTTTCCTTTACTGCTTGCTCAATATACAGATTGAATAACATCGGGGAGAGACTACAACCCTGTCTCACTCCCTTTCCAACTCTTATAACTGCCATTTGATTTCTATACAAATAGTAAATAGCCTTTCGCTCCCTGTATTTTACCCCTGCCACCTTCAGAATTTGAAAGAGAGTAGTCCAGTCAACATTGTCAAAAGCTTTCTCTAAGTCTACAAATGCTAGAAACATAGGTTTGCCTTTCCTTAATCTAGCTTCTAAGATAAGTCGTAGGGTCAGTATTGCCTCACGTGTTCCCATATTTCTACGGAATCCAAATTTATCTTCCCCGAGGTCAGCTTCTACTAGTTTTTCCATTCGTCTGTAAAGAATTCGCGTTAGTATTTTCCAGCTGTGACTTATTAAACTGATAGTTCGGTAATTTTCACATCTGTCAACACCTGCTTTCTTTGAGATTGGAATTATTATATTCTTCTTGAAGTCTGAGGGTATTTCGTCCGTCTCATAAATCTTGTTCACCAGATGGTAGCGTTTTGTCGGGCTGGCTCTCCCAAGACTGTCAGTAGTTCTAATGGAATGTTATCTACTCCCGGGGCCTTATTTCGACGCAGGTGTTTCAGTGCTCTGTCAAACTCTTCACGCAGTATCATATCTCCCATTTCAGCTTCATCTACATCCTCTTCCATTTCCATAATATTGTCTTCAAGTACATCGCCCTTGTATAGACCCTCTATATACTCCTTCCACCTTTCTGCTTTCCCTTCTTTGCTTAGAACTGGGTTTCCATCTGAGCTCTTGACATTCATACAAGTGGCTCTCTTTTCTCCAAAGGTTTCTTTAATTTTCCTGTAGGCAGTATCTATCTTACCCCTAGTGAGATAAGCCTCTACATCCTTACATCCTTACATTTGTCCTCTAGCCATCCCTGCTTAGCCATTTTGCACTTCTTGTCGATCTCATTTTTGCCTGCTTCATTTACTGCATTTTTATATTTTCTCCTTTCATCAGTTAAATTCATAATTTCTTCTGTTACCCAACGATTTCTACTAGCCCTCTTCTTTTTACCTACTTGATCCTCTGCTGCCTTCACTACTTCATCCCTCAAAGCTACCCATTCTTCTTCTACTGTATTTATTTCCCCCATTCCTGTAAATTGTTCCCTTATGCTCTCCCTGAAACTCTGTACAACCTCTGGTTTAGTCAGTTTATCCAGGTCCCATCTCCTTAAATTCCCACCTTTTTGCGGTTTCTTCAGTTTTAATCTACAGTTCATAACCAATAGATTGTGGTCAGAGTCCACATCTGCCCCCTGGAAATGTCTTACAATTTAAAACCTGGTTCCTAAATCTCTGTCTTACCGTTATATAATCTATCTGAAACCTGGCAGTATCTCCAGGCTTCTTCCATGTATACAACCTTCTTTTATGATTCTTGAACCAAGTGTTAGCTATGATTAAGTTGTGCTCTGTGCAAAATTCTACCAGGCGGCTTCCTCTTTAATTTCTTAGCCCCAGTCCCTATTCACCTACTGTGTTTCCTTCTCTCCCTTTTCCTACTACCGAATTCCAGTCACCCATGACTATTAAATTTTCGTCTCCCTTCACTATCTGAATAATTTATTTTATTTCATCATACATTTCATCAATTTCTTCATCATCTGCAGAGCTAGTTGGCATATAGACTTGTACTACTGTCGTAAGAATGGGCTTCGTGTCTATCTTGGCCACAATAATGCGTTCACTATGTTGTTTGTAGTAGCTTACCCAACTCCAATTTTTTTTATTCATTATTAAACCTACTCCTGCATTACCCCTATTTGATTTTGTATTTATAACCCTGTATTCACCTGACCAAAAGTCTTGTTCCTCCTGCCACTGAACTTCACTAATTCCCACTATATCTAACTTTAACCTATCCATTTCCCTTTTTAAATTTTCTAACCTACCTGCCGGATTAAGGGATGTGACATTCCACGCTCTGATCCGTAGAACGCCAGTTTTCTTTCTCCTGATAACGATGTACTCTTGAGTAGTCTCCGCCCAGAGATCCGAATGGGGGACTATTTTACCTCCGGAATATTTTACCCAAGAGGAGGCCATCATCATTAACAATACAGTAAAGGTGCAAGCCCTCGGGAAGAATTACGGCTGTAGTTTCCCCCCTTGCTTTCAACCGTTCGCAGTACCAGCACAGCAAGGCCGTTTTGGTTGGTGTTACAAGGCCAGATCAGTCAATCATCCAGACTGTTTTTTGCCCCTGCAACTACTGAAAAGGCTGCTGCCCCTCTTCAGGAACCACACGTTTGTCTGGCCTCCCAACAGATACCCCTCCATTGTGGTTGCACCTACGGTACGGCTATCTGTATCGCTGAGGCACGCAAGCCTCCCCACCAACGGCAGGGTCCATGGTAAATTGGTGAAAAATGTTTCAAGAGTTTTCCTAAAAATGTTTCCCCTTTGTACAGTATATATTTATATATGATGTATATTTAAAAATAAAATATATAAAATATCAAAAATCTTGATAAGTTCATGACTGATTTCCTTCAAATTTTTATGCAATACTGTAATAACTTTTCAGACGGTTATAGGCTATATATTATTAAGATACTTGTGGTATATAAATGTATAAATAAAATCTATACTACTTTGTAAAGACAAGTAATTGCTTAATGCTGTTACCAAACTTTTATAAAGTTCTTAACTGAATTAGTTCACATTTTTACATGTAACTCTTATGAACATTTGGAGGAACTTAGGCTACTTATTTTTAAATATACATCATATATACGTATATACTGTATAAAGGGGAAACATTTGTAGTAAAACTCTTGAAAAGTTTTTCACCAATTTACCTCAAATTTTTACTGACATAGTCTACATTTTTAAATCTGCATTGATGTGATAAAAGTCATGGATACCTCCCGACATCGTGTAAAACCTCCTCTTGCAGCCTAGTGCAGCAGCTCGATGTGACATGGGCCCAACAAGTGTCAGAAGTTCCTTGCAGAAAGACTGAGCCAGGCAACATCTATAACTATCCATACATGCAAAAGTGTAGCCATTGGAGGATTTTGCGCACAGATTGACCTCTTGACTATGTCCCAATGATGTTCACTGGGATTCATGTCAGACGATCTTGGTGGACAAATCATTCACTCGAATTGTCCAGCGTGTTCTCCAAACCACTTGCGAACAGTTGTGACCATGTGACTAGCTGCACTGTCATCCATAAAAAATTTATTGTTTTTTGGGAACATGAAGCCCGTGACTGCCTGCAAATGGTCTCCAAGTAGCCAAATATAACTATTTCCAGTCAGTGATCAGTTCAATTTGACCAAAAGGCCCAGTCAATTCCATGTAAATACAGCCCACACCATTATGGAGCCACCACCAGCTTGCAAAGTGCTTTGTTGACAACTTGAGTCCTTGGCTTCATGGGGTCTACGCCACACACTAACCCTATCACCAGCTCTTACCAACTGAAATCGAGACTCATCTGACCAGGCCATGGTTTTCCAGTCACCTGGGGTCCAACCGATTTGGTCACGAGCCCAGGAGAGGCATTGCAGATGATGTCACGCTGTTAGCTGAGGCATGTGCATCATTCATCTGCTGCCATAACCCATTAACGCTAAATTTCACTGCACTGCCCTAATGGGTATGTTCATTGTATCTCTCACATTGAGTTCGGCAATACTCCAAATTGTTGTTGATGGTTTTCCTATTACCAGCACTAAAATTGCAGCTGCAGTATCCACGGATGCTGTTTTAATTTAGTTGTTTTGTTTGTGCAACACAGCTGGCTGGACAAACCTCCGAGCCATGCTTCTGATCCTTTGAGAAATTATTTTGCATTACGGAATTGTGTTTATATTTGGGATGGAATGCTGCTGTTACCTACAGAGGACCCTGTTCTTTGGGTCGTAGTCCCGTCCTCCCTTCAGCATGAGGTTGTGCTTTTATTACATACGGATACACTGGTGTGTGTTGTGTACAAAAACATTAGCACATAGCCATGTCTTTCGGCCAGGAACTGTAGAGGAAATAGTGCGAGTTGTTGCAACCTGACCACAGTGTGCCACCCATCAGGTGGCTCCCCATGCTTCTTTGTGACTGTGGCCGGATTCAGAGCAGCCTTGGGAATGAATTCATGTTGACTTTGTGGGACCTTTTTTGCATTTCTACTGGCTTGTTGTAATTTATGTTTATCGTAAGTTTCCATATATGGTGCATTGTCTGTCTGCTTCTGTGGCAGCATCAATTTCCTCTTTGTCAAAAACTTTTGCATGTAACGTCTTCCATATACGTTAGTTACTGACAACTGTGCCCCACTGCATACTCTTAACAAAAATCCGAGCATACGGAATATGTTCTCAGATATTTGGGTGGCTCAAAGACTTAACTAATAGAACCCGGTACATTGTCCAGGATGGCAAGTGTATGTCAGAGACAATGGTATTGTCAGGAGTGCCTAGAACCACTCTTGTTCTCTGTATACATAAACAATCTGACAGACAGGATGAGGAGCAATCTGTGACTATTTACTGATAATACTGTGGTGTATGGGAAAGTGTCATCAATGAATGTTTGAAGGATACTGGATGATTTAGACAGAATTTCTGCATGATTTAGATTAATGGCAGCTTGCTCTAAATATGGAAAATTAAAGGTAATGCAGATGATTAGGAAGACAATCCTGTTTTGTTTGAATACAGTGTGTGGTGTGCTGGTATACACAGTCACATTGGTTAAATACCTAGGCATAAGATCGCAAAGCGATATGAAATGGAACACGCACATAAAGTCGGCAGTAGGGAATGTGAATGGTCTACTTCAGTTTATTGAGAAAATTCTAGAAAAGTGCAGCTCATCTATAAAGTAGATCACACATAGAACAATAGAATGATCCATTCTTGAGTAGGCCCTATTGTTCAAGTGTTTTGGATCCCCACTAGGTCTGATTAAAGGAAGACATCAGAGCAGTTCAGAGGCTTGCTGCTAGTTTTATTGTCAGTGGTTTTGGTCAATACGTGAGTATTGTGGACATGCTCTGTAAACTCAAATGGGAATTCCTGGAGGAAAGACAATGTTCGTTTTGCAAAAAACTTTTGAAAGTGTTTAGAGATCCAGCAATTGCAGCTCAATGCTGACTAATTCCTCTGCCACTAACATACATCTCGCATAAGGACTGTGAAGAGAAGAGAAATTGGGGCTTGTATGGAGCTGTATAGGCAGTCATTTTTACCTCACTACATTCGCAGGTGGAACTGGAAAGAAATGGCCAGTAGTGGTACAGGGTTTTATTAATTCTGTTCTTTGAGCAAACTAAAAGCTGGATTCCAAGCCTTACTTAGTTGACAATGGCCATCTTGATTCAGAAGTGCATTGAATAAGCAGACTTCCACTTATCCCTGTAAGAAACAACCCCATAAGGTACTGATATGCCATCATACCTCAGCACCCTCGCAGTTCATGCTGTGTCCAGAAGAGGGATCTGTGAAGTGAAATGCTGCAGCGATTAAGGGCAGAACTCACACTCAAGACATATGTACTGTGGTTAGTGTAATGTGAGTGTAGATGTATATGTAGAAGATAGAAACCATTTCTACTTTTCACACATATAAAATCAGTGTTCTGTATTCCATCATCTTTCGACTGTACATCCAGGATAGTACTAATGTTGTTTACCAATCTGATATTCTTGTCAGTTTTAAGCCGCCCCCATACTATTTGTTGATTTTTAGTTGATTATTAATTGCTATAACTTGGCTCTTTGGAAAATATTAAGCACTGGACTGTCACAAGTAGCCAGGGTTCAGAGAACAACTTACCCCAAGGTACATGCATCGTTAATTAAAATTCTGACTGTGAGTATACAGCAAATGCCCTGCCTGTTCTTGTACACTGTTCTATAATTTATGCCCTATCAAAATGTTCCAATAATAAAGAAGGAGGTTCTAATATGTGAACATTTTTGTAAAACACAGCTATTTTATTCTACTTTAAATTCAGGCAATGTGTCCCCACTTGTTTAGATTACATTTATACTATAGTTACAGTCACTCATCTGTCACTAACATATGAGTTTACTATTGCCGATTCCTTGCTGTTTGATCACCTTTTCATTATATAATAACTACCCTGATATGGAATTAATGCTGTGCTTCAAAAGTCTCACTCTGCTCACACACATACGCATCCTACTCTTGTGATGGCTTGGGCAAGACTCTGTATAATGTTTCCACAAAATACTTCACTATTATGTGTGATCACGGGAAACACGGGCACTTGAAATCTGCCCTGCAAGCATGCTCTGGCTCAACCGACTCTCTCCTTCATGCCAAACAATCTACAGGCACCAGTCTCTCCCTTCTAGAGGTATGGGGCATCTGTGTCAGCAACGCCACAGTGTTGTAGCAAAGACGTGTAAGGGTAGATTAGATCCTTCAAGTGTAGGATCGATATCTGTACCCTTACACCATGTACATTCTAAGAATCTGTAGGTTTCACTTTGTCACGAAGGTACTGCATACATTATTTACATAGACGTAGTGTTGTCAGTATTAAATGTCAGTAATTGAAATTTACTGATTTTAATATTACTGGTTACTGACATATATTGTTACTTCTAATAATGATAGATGACAACACCTTACAGTTACTGTCCTAGAATAATATTTCAGTATCATATGTTAATTTATCAACTTAACAACATCTCTTTGTTATGTGTTCCACTATGATGTTTACAAAGGTTGTATTAACTCTGTTGCAGGCACATGCAGTCCCACAGCAGTGAGCGATCTTTCTCCTGTCCTGTGTGTAACACACATTTCGCACAGCTGTACACCCTCCTGACACACCTTCATGAAAAACATTCTACTTAACAATGATGATCACATGTCGTTGTGAGAGCACAACACAAAATGTGGAAAAATGCAACAGTAACCATGGACACTACATCATATTTACTGATGTATTTAATGATGTCCATGTAATGACACAGGCACTGATCACTGTAAGTTAAGGGTACTTATCCCTTAAATAGGCTGGAGATACAGAGAGAAAACCCAACTGATTAGCCATTCACTTGTGTGTTACTAGATTTTCAAGGTAATTTAGGCACACTGTGATAATATATTATCAGACAGTTTGGTACATATCCTCTCCTCCCTAGCAAGCATTGTGATTTGCAAAGCTTTCCCCACATTTCTTTGCAAATCACAAAATCATAAATGACAGATGAATGTCTTCTCTTTTGCTTATATTCCAGGCATTCAATTGCAGTAACATACAAGTCTAAGTGCATGTATAGCATGCAAACAGCATGCAAAATACTAAAATTTACTTAGCCACAGGGGACCATACAGATAACCTGTCTGTAATGACTTAAAAGTTGCTGGAAATTATCTGGACATAAAAAGTTTTGCTGAGGAAAAATGTGCAACAGTAACTGTAGTTCTACTAGTTCTGCAAACTAATGGCAACAATACAATAAATAATTATTTATGGCCATTGATTTTGTTTTTCTTTGAAAGTGGGAGAAACAAAGTGAGACAAAGCATATCCAAGTGAGTTTTTTCAGAAACTACAGCCAAGGTTATTAGCAGTGGAGCAGACAAGAGAAAACAGGTAATATGGTGCAACTCCGAGAGTGTAAGTAAAAAAAAAAAAAGTTAAAGGTACCAGTAGAAGTAGTTCACAGTTATCACAACTATTCACCAAAAAGAAAGGAAAGACCTGCAACTTTTACAGTGGTTAATCAAACAGCAGATAAAAAGAAAATATCAGTTGTAAAACACACAAGGTGCCTCACACTTTGTTTTGTTCTGTCTCATACTATATTTCAGAGTAATTACAGCAAAGAGTGGAGCTATGTGTTACATACTGCAGTAGATTCATCTCTCTTATCAATGTCTCATACAGTCAGTAAAAAAGAAAAAAAAAGCCTTGTAAAGAAGTGAGAGTATTGCCATCTTGAGGTGTCAAGTACTCCGCCAGTTACCAGCATCATTCTTGCATGGTATTTCAACAGCATGACTCATTATCTTCATCAGGTGCTACCTGAGACTGCTCATCAAGTGGAATGGGTCTAGTATTTATAGCTACTCTCTTCCTCCCCCCATCATCGATTCCAAGTGTTCCATCTGTGGTCCACTCCCACTGGCAGCGTCCTTAGGCATTTCATTCTTGGTCTGTTGCAGTACCAGGTGTTCTCTCTGCAGTCTGCTCCCACTAAAATAATTCCCAGGCATTCCCTCTTCGGCCTGGTGCATCAGGCCAAATGCTGGTGTGGCATCTGCAGTTCTATGCACATGTCTGCATGCTGGCATTCCGTTTTCAGTCCTTTGTGGTTCCAGGTATTCTCTTTGTAATTTGCTCCCACTGGAAGGGCTCTGTGATGTGTCTCCTTCACCTGGTGCTCTATTTAGGGTTTGTTTCCTATGTCCACACCCTCAATTCTTCTTTTTGTGGGATTCTAAAGCTGCCCTTATTGTGTTTCCAGCAACTCCAGTGCAGGCTCCCAGGCTGTATTGAGTTGGTACCCAGTGTCTCGATTCGTCAGGTTGTTCATCACATATATCGATATAGACTCTCTTATAACACTGTCCCAGTATCTGGGAGTCTGTGCCAGAGCCCTTGTTTCATCATAGTTCATGGAGTGATTGAGTTCCAGACAGTGCTCGGCAATGGCTGACTGAGTTGCCTTTCTTAGTTGGGTGTGCCTCTCATGTCCTTTCCATCTGATGTCCACTGTCCTAGTGGTCTGGCCAATGTACCGTATGCCACATTGGCATGTTATATTACATTTCATATTCCAAGGTCGTCTTTTACAGTTTCCAGTAGACCTCTTATTTTGTTAGGTGGATAGAACACGAACTTGATATTGTGCTTCCTGAGAATCCTGCTGATTTTGGCAGAAATAGATCCTTCTTGGGGCAGATAAGCCACATTCTTTGCTTCATCTTGCTCTTCTAGATCATGTGGTGGGTTGAAGACCTTCTGAATCTGTTTGGCCGTGTAACAATTCTTGCAGAACACTGGTCGTAGATGCTATATTTCCACAGGCAGACTATCTGTGTCTGACAAAGTATATGCTCCATGAACCAACGTCTACAGAACTCTGTTCTTCTGCACTGAGTGGTGACAGCTGCTGGCTTGCAGGGATAAATCAGTGTGTGTAGGCCAAAGAAGCCATCTGCACTCCATTTGAAAAGTACATCCACAAACAGAAATTGGCCATTATTTTCCAGTTGCATGGTGAACTTAATATTTGGGTGGTGTGAGTTCAGGTGTTTCAGAAACTCATTGATCCTAGCCCTACCATGAGGCCAGATCACAAAAATATCACCCATATACCTAAAGCAGCATGAGGGTTGTATCTAGTCATCCCTAATGCCTCATTTTCAAATCTCCTCATGAACCCATTATGGAGACAAAGAGCTGCTCGTACCTACCCCTTCTGTCCGCTCTTAATATTGGCCCCCGTACAGAAAATAAGTTGAAGTTAGTATATGCCTGAACAGTCCCAGCAGAGCATTGTGAAATTTCTCTGCAGTCAGTTCCAAACAATGATACCACATCAAAACTGACATTATATCAGATTAAACAATGGAAAATCTAGGATGGAATAATGAAAGTATTTTATAATGATAGATTGCTACTTACCGACCGTACTGAGGAGATGTTGAGTCTCCAACAGGAGCAGCAGAAAGAAAGCTCACGTGTGAGGCTGTCTTCTCCTCGTGCCTCTCTGCAACTAAACTTTATATCAGATTTTGTGATACGTAGTTGCTTGAGACATTGCAAGAAGTGCCCCAAGTTGCAGATGTGGTGAATACGCTTCCCCATATATAGGAACAGCAGTTTCTTCAAGTACTTGGCCACTGAGTTTATTGATGTGCCAATATTGCTGACAATTGGGCACAGTGGCATGCCGTATTTGTGTACTTTTGGCAGTCGATATACAGGGTGATTATAATAAAAGTTAAATTTTCAGACTGCTGTAGAAATAACACCACTGGTCACGATGATGTCAAATTGCAACAGAATATTATCAGAGAAGGGGGAAAGTATGGCAGAAGAAAAATAAATAGTTACAAAATGTAGCAATAGAAGGCACTGTAAGCATCATAATATAGTAGTGGTCAACTACAAATGAATCATACAACAATGCCTAAGGCATACATTTGACATTAAACAAACTGTACTACCCAGTGTGCATGGATTTAGAGGTGTGATACTGTTAGTTACTTAAGCCCATCCATCATGGCAAGGTCATATCACATTGGATAGGGAAAACCAGTTTTTAATTGTCCTGAGGCCAAAAACCAAATAAAAAGCATCAATCACATCAGTTTTTAATTGTCCTGAGGCCAAAAACTGCATAAAAGTATCACTAACATCGGTTTTTAATTGTCCTGAGGCCAAAACCACATAAAAAGCATCAATCAAAATCAAATCGGATTATTAATTTCCCTGTGACTGGCACAAAACATGTTCGATATGCTGTCCACTGTTTTCTGCAACAAGTTGAAATCAAGAAGCAGCATGTTCCACAACTGATCGAAGTGTTTCAGGGGGTCATGTTCAGAATGTGTTGCGCAATGTGTGCCTTCAATGTAGCTAAGTTTTCAATCGGAACACTGAACACATCTTTCAGATAGCCAGAAGTCACTCGGATTAAGATCAGGTGATCAGGACGGCCAGGTTGTAGGGAAATGGCGGCTGATAATTGTAGCATTTCCGAAATGGCGCTTCAGCTGCTGCTTAACTGGATTTGCGGTGTGCAGAGGTGCGCCATCTTGCATAAAAATGATCCCATCCACGCTTATGGAGAGCTAGAATGATGTGGTTGCGCCTGTCTTTTCAGAAAAATAAATATGGCCCTATGGTAAATGATGCCATAAACCTGCACCACACAGTGACCTTTTCAGGATGGAGTTATACTGGTTGATCTGTATGTGGATTTTCCGTTGCCCATATTTCACAATTCTGTGTATTGACGTATCGTGTCAGATGGAAGTGGGCTTCGTCTGTCCACAAAATCTTCCATGGCCAGTCCTTGTCAACTTCCATGCGAGCAAGAAATTCTAAAGTAAAGGTCTCTCTTGCTGGCAGGTCAACAGGTAGCGGCTCGTGCACGTGGGTAATTTTGAACGGATAGCAAAGAAGGATGTTTTCTAGGATTTTACACACTGTGCTCACAGGTATGTCAAATGTTCGGGCAATTCTCTGTGCACTACACATTTGCACACCACAACTTGTCTCCTCCTGCATTGCTGTGGCCACTGCTTCCACTGACGTTGAATCAATTCATTTCCTCCCTCTACCAGGTTGCACACCCAAAGAATCCGTCTTTTCGAATTCCCAAATCATTTTCTCCAGACGCACAACAGCCAATGGATCAATGCCTTTTTTCAAACCCTTCAGTGTCCACAACTGCACAGAGCGACGTGTGCACAGTCATCATTCTATTAATAAAGCTTTGCAAGGAGGGCGCAATCCTGCATTGAGACAGTCATGGCAAACGTCGCAGACTTGAAAGGGGGAAAAGCCGTGTACTCATCGTGTTTATACAAACTTCAATGGGTCATGCGCATGACGTTTTTATTTACATATTGTAACACATACAGCGCCATCTACTGATCAACTTTCACACTATTTGTTTTCTTCTGCCATACATTTTCCCCCTTCTCCGATAATATTCCATTGCAATTTGACGTCATTCTGACCAGTGGTCATATTTCTACAGTGTTTTGAAAGTTTAACTTCAATTATAATCACCTTGTAGTCTAGGTGGAACTTGATGCTCTCATTTGTAGTTGGATAATGACCATGTCAGGCATACTGATTCCCTTCAACAGCGCCCTGTCTTTCTTGTCCACTTTGTCCATAGAGTGACATTCCAAAAGTCTGCATGCAAGCTCTCCAAACACTTTCTCATCATAATCAGCCTGCTGAAAAATGACTAGAGAGTTCCCTTTGTCTGCTGGTAACACCATGATGCTGTTGTCTTCCCAGGGCCTCATCCGTGCAAACATTTTCATCACTTGAGATGTTCAGTTTTCGAGGCATGTTCCTGGTTAGCACCCTGCAGGTCTCCCGGTGAATTTCTTCTGCCACATTTTGTGGAAGTGATTTAGCAAGGGCTTTGACCCTACAAACTAAGTGGACAGGAAGACCAAGGCTCTCTTGAAGGGAACCGGTATGCCTGACAAGGTCATTAAACAACTACAAACGAGAGTGCCAGTTCAACCTCGAATGTGGGCTGTCAAAAGTGCACAAAGTGTGTATCACTGCTCCCAGTTGTCAGCAACATTGGCATATCAACATACCCAACAGCCAAGTACTTGAAGAAACTGCTGTTCCTACACATGGGGAAGTGTATTCACCAGTTTCGCGACTCAGGAAACTTTTTGGCACATCTCGAGCAACTACACAGAATCTGATATAATTGACAGTTTTGATGTGGTTCCCAGTTCATTAGAGTGCCACTGAAAGACTCGTTGGAATCTATTGCAGAGAAATCTGATTACGCTCTGCTAGAATATACTGACCTCAACTTATTTTCTGTATGGGGGCCAATATTAGATGAAGGCAGAAGGCGTAGCTATGGGCAACTCTCTGTCTATCTCTCTCTATCTCCAGTGGCTGCCGATATATTTATGGAGAGACTTGAAGAGTAGGCATTAAAGACAGCTAGATACAAATTCACATGCTTCCTCAGGTATATGGATGATATTTTTGCGTTCTGACTCTATGGTAGGGATTGGCTCAGTGAGCTTCCGGTACATCTGAACTCATGCTGCCCAAATATTAAGTTCACCGTGGAACTGTATAAGGGTGGCCAACTGACATTTCTGGATGTACTTGTCAGAAGAAGAGCAGATGGCTCATTTGGCCACAGTGTGTACCACAAACTTACACACACTGATTTATACCTGCATGCCAGAGCTATCACCACCCACTGCAGAAGAATGGATTTCCATAGACACTGGTCCACAGATAGTCAAGCTGTAGAAATAGAGCATCCACAATCAGTGCTCTGCAAGAGTGGATACATGGCTGAAGAGATGCAGAAAGGCCTTCAACCAGCCAACCACCCCACGATCTAGAAGACAAGCAAGTTGAGGAAAAGACTGTGGCATATCTGCCCTATGCGGGCTCTGTTTCTGCCAAAATCAGCAGGATTCTTGTGAAAAACAACATCAAGTGTGTGTTCTGCCCACCTATCAAAATAAGAGAGCTACTGGTAAATGTGAAAGATGACATGGGACTAAGAAAACCTGGAATTTGTAATATACATTTCCAATGTGGCATGTCTTACATTGACCAGATAACTAGGACAGTGGGCATCTGATGCAAAAAACATCAGAGGCACGTCCGACTCAGACAGGCAAATAAAAAAGCCATTGCTTCCATGAACTATGATGAAACTAGGGTTCTGGCACAGACCTCCAGATAATGGGACACTTTTATAAGAGAGTCTATAGAGATAGAGGTGATGAATACATGGATGAACTGTGACACTGGGTACCAACTCACTTGTGCCTAAGATCCTGCACTGGAGTTGAAAAACCACAATGGGAGCAGCTTTAGAACCCCACAAAAAGAAGAACAGGGGGTGTGAACATGAGAAATGGACCAGATGGAGCAACAGTTGCACTGGACGGAAGGTGGAATGTTGCAGGGTGCTTCTAGCAGGAGCAGACAGCAAAGGAAATACCTGGAACCACACAATACCGAGAACTGCAGAGGGAACAAGTGGAACTGCCTGGAACCAGACCAAAAACAGAACACCAGCCCACAGACAGATGCTCCGGTCCAAATAGGGAACATCTAAGGAATGCTGCTAGCGTGTATGGAGGCTGCAGATGGAACACCTGAAACCAAAGAGTGTATATATAAGTACTGGCCCCACTCCAGTTGATGAGCAGTCTCAGATAGTGGCTGATGAAGATAATGTGTCATGATGTTGAAATACAGGGTGTCCCACTCAAAACTCACTGATTCCAAGGACCCAGGAGAGAAGAACCACAGTAGATACAACAGTGAAAAATGCACCACATTTAGAGAATCTCAAAGAATTTATATTCTCGCGTCAGAAGTGCCAAATATCATCGCCAAAGTTCAGAATGGTCGCATGAAGTGAAAATGGCGACTCCACAGCAGTGCGCACAAGCAGTAGTGTAGTTTGCAGAAACAAAAGCACCGATTACTGTGCAAAGAAATTATTATCGTGTGTCTGAATGTGATCCACCTGATGTGAAAACAATTAAGGAATGGTATAGGAAGTTTCTGGCGACAGGAAGTGTTCTGAAACATTTTGATGGTGCATGTTACGGAGTTTCAGAAGAGACAGTGGAGGACATCAGACATACGTTTCTCAGAAGCCCACGTAAGTCAATTCATCAAGCATCTAGGCATGATGTGCCTCGATCAACATTGCATCATGTCGTTCACCACTATCTTCGTATGTGTGCTTACAAAGTGCAAATTCTGCAACATCTGAAGCTTAATGACAAACCACGCCAACAACAATTTGCTACAGATATGCTGCAGCATATTGATATGGATGCCAGCTTCCTGTAAAGATGTTTATTCTCAGATGATGCAACGTTTCATCTATCAGGAAGGATTAATAGGTGGATTTGGGATTTGCACAATCTGCATGTTGTCATTGAACATGTTCGTGACAGCCCTAAACTAAATGTCTGGTGTGGGCTAATGCACGACATGATTGTTGGACTGTTCTTCTTTGTGGAACAAACAGTGAACAGGTCAGTGTATCTGGACATGTTGGAGCAGTTTGCGTACCCTCAGATACAAGACTTGCAACCCAACATCATTTTTCAGCAAGATGGAGCTCTGCTGCATTAGCCAACAGCTGTTTGCAAGTTCGTGGATAGAAAATTTCCCAATCGTTGGATCGGATGTGGAGGACCCACTGCCTGGTCACCACGTTCACCCAACATTACGCCACATGATTTTTTTGTGTGGGTATTCGTGAAGGACCGAGTGTATGCAACCAAAGTGGATGATATTCCTATGTTGTGACATTGTATCACTAATGCGATTGCAACAATAATAGAGGAAATGTTACAAAGAACATGGCAAGAAATTGTATATAGACTCGATATTCTTTGTGCTACAAACCCTGTATCATACAAGAACGTGACTGATACTTGCAGAATACCTGACACCTCAAGATATCAATAGATCACCAGGAAAGTCTGAAAAATTGCAGTGAAAATATTGTGTATCATCTTTTAGTGCTGCAGTTTTCATAATTTCACCAGCTGAATTTTAATGCATTAGAGCGGTCATCATATATCTTGGCTGGTGAGGACTGGATCACAGTAGCACGGAAGTCACGTGACCTGCCGACCAGTAGGAGTCAGTCAGCCAAAGCGAGCACCCGATTTAATGTCGTTCTGTGTGGAGCAAGTTTATGGCTGGTTTTAGCATTGTGTGCGGTGCTTTTTCGGAAGTTATTGCAAGGTACTGTGGTAATATGAGTGGAAACAGCAAATCTCATCCAGTATTATGCAGGCAGGTGAGGGAAATAATATTTTGCATGTATCAGTTCTGTAGAGGGGTTTGAGAACTGTACAACACCAGTGAAGCCAAAGCACATACTGAAAAGAACAAATCACCTATTTTTAAGTCACCTGGTAAGTGCCGAAATCGAAAAAAATTTGTAAGTGAGCTCGACGATTTCAACAAGAATGTGTTACGGTGCAAAATATTTGACATGTATAGCGAAGGTGAATATCCTAAGGCAGATAAATTATGTTCCTACATGAAAGACGCCAAAAGTTTCAATGGCAGCAAATCAACCATGTTCAGAATATTAAGGGAGATGGGATTTAAATACAGAAAGAGCAATGACGGAAGAAAACTACTCTTAGAGAGAATTGACATTGTAGCAGCAAGAACTGTGTTCTTGAGAGAAATGCACGAGATAAAACAAGCCGGAAAATCACGTATTTATTATCTCGATGAAACATACGTTCACCAGAACCATTCAAGGCCAATGTGCTGGAAGACAAGTGATGATGATGGTGGCCTGAAGGTTCCTTTGGAAAAAGAGAGACACCTTATTGTGCTTCACACTGGTTCTGCAGAGACAGGCTTCATACCAGAGAGTTAATTAATGTTTAAAGCATTGAAGACAAAGGAATCAGATGACTATCACTCTGAAATGACCTATGCTGTCTTTAAGCATTGGTTTGTGCAACAGCTACTTCCGTACATGGCAGAGAATTCTGTTATTGTCATGGACAACTCAAGCATGCACTCTGTACAAGTGAATAAGGCTCCTACTTCAAATACCAGGAAGGATGAAATTATTTCATGGTTGTCATCTAATGGAATTCCTCACACAGCGTCACAGACCAGGACAGAGTTACTCATGCTCGTAAATGCATACAAGCCTAAATACCGCACTTATGAGATAGATGAACTGGCAAGACCGCATGGTCACTGAGTAATCAGGTTACCACCATATCACTGCCATTACAATCCAATTGAGCTGGTATGGGCACAAGTTAAAGCGCATATCTCAGAAAGAAACAGCACCTTCCAAATTGCTGACGTGGAAAGACTCACACATGAAGCAGTGGACAATGTAAGCATATCTGCATGGGCAAACTGCGTAAGACATTCAGAAACACTCCAGGAAGAAGATTTTAAAAAGGAAATCAACAGAGACTTGGTGATGGAGCCTTTCATAAGTAATCTTCACCATTCGGATTAGTCTTTATCAAACAGCGAGGATGAAGACGATGTTTTGGGATTCCTGTGACAGTACTGCAATGCTGCGGTAAGCATTTAAACATATATTGTAAATCATAAGCCTATCTTAATTAACTTGAGTATAGGTTTGCCTGGCTGGTAAAGAAATTATAAAAAAATTTTAGTTTCTTACGCAATTTCATTGTGGACTTTGTTTAAAGCTTGTCTTCAGTGATTACACTCGTCGATTTTCTTATTATATTATCCATCAAAATATGTAAAATTTCATTTGTATTTATGCTAGTCGGACTGCTGTCTTCATTTTTGAAAAAGTAATTGTTCTTGCTTTCCCGAAAATTAGTCCCAACAAACAGCACATGGAAACTTGTTTTATATTATGTATGACAATAACTACGTACAATAGACATAATATCAACAACTATAAATTATTTGTTGTAAGTGAGGTGTCTAGAAACAGAAAGTGCCGTTGGTTCTTTTAATAACGATTTTTAATGTATGACAGGCTCTTTTTATATTTTCTGAAATATTATTCTTTCAGCTATGTGTCAAAAAGATGCTTTACATGTAGACTGCTCAGACATTTGCTTAGGTCACTTAAAAAACACGCATGTAAAAATTTCACATGTGAATATTTCCTCTGCAATCCGAATAAATAATTTTGACTACTGATGGCAAGCCATCACTGGGTGAACGTATTCTCTGGGTTCGAAAGGGAGACAGAAATACTCCTGTATGTGCCGCGATTTTTCCCAGTACTCACACATATTGCAAAACATTTTATGTGTGTTATAAAAATCGTTTGAGTATCAGTAGGCATACATTTTTTTGCAAGGCTTCTTCTACTTTTCAGATTTTATTTTTCAAGGCAGCACAAGAAGATTGTATTTTCTGAGTTAGAATAGGAAAGATAAATAAATGCGCAGCAGTTTTCCGAGTTACTCAACACGGTATTCTTGTGTTGATCGACAGACACAATAAACCATGCAAGTCTGTCTATTATTGTTACCAATGTTCATAGCTTTTTTATTTTGACACATTTTATACAACTCCCTATTTTAAAGGCAGACGATTCGATGACAACGCCTTTCTCACAAAGACGTCTAGGTATTATTGCGCTCGTCACCTTTCCTGCATGCGCACGTACTGCAGTGCGTGGCGGTCAGTAGCCAACAGTCGAATGGAACGGTAATGCATAGTGTGGCTACACTGCCAAAGCTGGCTCCGCCCGCTCTAACATGCATCACTTAGTCGTTTTTAATTTGCTCCACTAAATTGTTTTTGGTTGAACTGAAGTTTGATGGATAGGTAAACTCTTGTACCTTCCTTTATATTGAAGAAACTGGTAAAAGATGTAAAATAAACAGGATTTACCTTCATTTTAAAATTTTTTGTTTATAGTGCTGTTAAGTTTTCATTAATAAATCGCATGTTTTCACAAATATTAAACTATACAGTGAGAAGTATTCAGAGTACATGGATATTTAAATTTGATAGTTCAACCATTCTGCAGAAATGTGCTGCAGGGTATTTTGCATGCTAATATGAAGTGCACTTGTGTATGCTATAGTTTTTATTGTGTGATAAATGAATGAGGCATGGACCATAGGAACAATACATTGCAACAATAGACATATAACGTAAGTACAACAGTACATTTTGCATAGTAACGTAAGCCACTAAAGCATCAACTCATTATCCAAACCATCCAGTAACATGTGATAAGTGGGAGTGACATCTAAAT
The DNA here is from genome assembly GCF_023898315.1 of Schistocerca nitens. Classification (NCBI taxonomy): domain Eukaryota; kingdom Metazoa; phylum Arthropoda; class Insecta; order Orthoptera; family Acrididae; genus Schistocerca; species Schistocerca nitens. The sequence continues at coordinate 100,406,797 of NC_064620.1, read as the reverse complement.
AGTCAGTGATGTTGATACATGTGGGTCTCAATAGCAGACAGTTTTCATCTGATTCTGTGCTGTGTCCTCTTTTCCAATCCACTGTCTGGACAGCAATTTAATCTCCATTGCGAAATTTAGCATCCACATTTCAGCTAGTCACAGAAAGATGTCAGGAGTTTTTTGGATAATGCTTTAACTTTACTAATCATGGTTTGGAAATTATTAACCATTAATGACTGTGCAAGATCTTAAACTCAGTTTGTATCTGAGCTGCAGCCTATTTTTAAATAAAACTGTATGAATTCCATTTCTACAGAACATATCCTGACTGGCCATGACAGCTCCAACAAACAACAGCTCAGTGCATCTGTCGGGGGGAAAAAAACATTGGATAAAAAAAAATTCTCACTTTTTTTACATAAATTTATGAGGGCTGATAATTAAAAAATATGTTGAATGTTTCAACAATAGCACACAAACTATTCACTTATCTGCATCTACATAACTTCCCTGCATTTCACATTTAAGCACCTGGCAGAGGGCTCATCGGATGATCTTCAGACTATTCCCCTACCATTCCACTCCTGAACAGTGCACGAGAAAACAAATGGTTAAATCTTTCTGTGTGAGCACTGATTTCTGTTATTTTATCATGATGATCGTTTCTCCCTATGTAGGGAGATCCCAACACAATATTTTTACATTTAGAGAGAAAAGTTGACTGAAAATTCATGAAAAGGTTTCACTGCAATGAAAAACACCTTTGTTTTAATGATTGCCGCTCCATCTCGTGTATTGTAACCGTGACACTTTCTCCACTATTTCACAGTAATATGAGACTAGCTGCCCATCTTTGAACTTTTTAGATTCCGTACCATGCAATATTACTCCAGAAAATGATGCTCAAGAGTAGTATAGGCAGTCTTGTTAGTAGACTGTTGCATTTTCTAAGTATTCTGCCAATAAAACCCAGTCTTTGGGTTTGGCTTCCACACAACATTTTCTACATAATCGTTACAATTTAAGTTGTTCATAACTGCAATCTCAAGATATTTGGTTGTATTGACCCCCTTTAGATTTGTGTGATTTATTGTATAACCAAAATTTAAGAGATTCCTCATAGTATTCATGTGGTCGACCTCCACTATTCATTATTTAAGGTTTATTGCCGTTTTTGCCCCATGCATATGTATTGTCAAAATCATTTGGCAGTTGGTTTTCATCTTCTAATGAGTTTACTAGATGGCTCAGATTGCCCCCTAAGCCATTTGCATGGATTAAGAACAGCAGAGGGCCTATAATGTTTCCTTGGGGAATGTCAGATATCACTTTTGTGATGAACTGTGACCTTTCTGACAGGGAGTCACAAATTCACTTGCTCAATTGAGGCAATTCTTTATAGTCATGTAGTATGATTGGGAGCTGCTTATGAGAAACAGTGTCTAAAAACCTTCCTCCAGCCCAGGCAAATTGTGCAAATCACCTGGAGCTTTTGCATTGGTGTGGTCTAAGATAGGCCTTAGGAGGCTTTTAAAAGCACCATTTGTTCATGAGCGGTTCCTGAGAAAACCATGAAAAATTCAGATTTTTGGGTACCAAAAGTACCAAGTGTGGGAATCACCACTTCTATAATTTCTGTCCACAGCAAGTCATTGAAATGTTTACCACACGTTCTTAAGGTGATGTCATCAAGGAACCCTGAAACTATTTTGATATCATTATCCATTCCTGAGATCCATAGGTTCAAAGTTACTGTAATTATGCATGTAAAATATGCATGAAATATCCGGTCTGAGGTGTAAATGTAGTTTTAAGCAGTGCAGTGAACAAACAGCAAGGACTCTAGGGTCATCGCAAGTGTTCTGAGATCACCAGACTATATTCTTAGTCGCCATTTTTTTCATCAGTAAAACTTTATGACCGGGTGTTCTTGTATAATTGCCACTTTGTGCCTATACAGGGTGTCTAGACCTGCAAACTATTCAGTAGTGTCACCTAGCAGCATAAGCACTGAAAAAAAATTAGTTTGTCATACGAAATTCTTTGTACTTGCAAATCGAGCAGGAGGAGTACCAGACGTCGAACAAAGCGAAGATTGGGAAGCGTGTAGCTTCCAAACACTTCAACATAGTAAAGGAGACTGAAGGGGAGGATGAGAGTACTGAGAATGATTACTCCACTACAGAAGATAATAACTGCAAGCTAGAAGAAAACACCACTACGGAACACATTCTGGGCGACAAGTCGAACCACCAAAATGACTGACTAACTAAAAAACAACTGGAAATAATAAGGTGTGCACAGTTGAAAAGGAGAATGGAACAAGAGGAGAAAAATCCATGAAGTGTATACGAAGCCATGTCAACTGACAATAAAACAAATTGCAAGAAGCAATATCAAAACAACTGGAAAACCTAATGCAAAACCAAACCTGGACATTTGTACCACATACTATAACTCAAAAGACGACAGAACAACATCGGTTTTCAAGCGAAAAAAAGTGATGAAAAAAGCAGAATTGCCAGATATAGACCACAGGTGGTAACTTGAGGTAGTAAGCGAAGACCAGGAATTGATTTTGCAAATGATACAGCCCAGTTGCAAAATTCAAAACTGTGCGACTAATTGGGGGAATAGCAGTTGAACAAGATTAGGAAATTCATCATTTAGACATCATTGTGGCATATTTGATGGCTGACATGCAAGATGAAGCCTGTGTGTTATTACCCATTGGTTTCACAGATGCCACTGACAAACTGTGAAGATAAGTCAGTGGCATACCAGATCAAGAGGAACTGAACAATGGCGAGTGGATATGAAGACTTGGAAAAGGGGTAGCATCAGTCCAGCAGAAGATGGAATGAAACAATCAGCGAGTTTCTGCGCAAACAAGGGATGTTGCTATTGGTAATTGAACTTTGTGTGTACTGTGATTTACAATGTGAACTCATAGTAACTGCATATATGGATGATCTAATGTTGTATGGTGAGAAAAGCAAAATAAAGTGCTGAATCTGAAGTAAGGACTTAGAGTAACATGACATAGACCATCAGTTCTAATTACGAGATAAAGAATTCAAAATGGAAAATTGCAGACCTATTAAAACACTTCGCATAATAAACGTAAAGCCCCAAAAAGCAACAGGTGAAGGCAATCTCAGCAAACAGGCTGCGTCAAAATACAAAACTGCATATCCAATGTCATAATAAAGCCAGTTCAGCAACATTCCAAGTAAGGAGCAGTGGTGAGCCGTAAGCACACACTATGTTATTTGCGAGGTAGAATAAATGATGCACACGCTTACCGCAAGGGTGGTAAGAAAATTGAAATGTGTACCAAAGTAGACTAGGGAGTTCTCCAAATCACCATAAGTTCTTTATTGAATGTTTGATGGATTTTGTGAGTGCAGCTATAATCTGGAGCAGCATAATGCAGCAAACTGGTGTACTGTAAGTATCGTTGAAGCAGAGTTTGCTGCACTGAGAGAATCGGTAAGAGAGGTGAATGAACGGTTTTTTCAGTCACTACGTTTACAAGTGACACATCTTCCGAAAGACGAAAATAGAATCTTGGAAACTGTTTTTTGCTGTCATATTCACATATTAACCCTTTCGCGGACCATGGAGGATATACTTCCCGCTAAATGTACTTCTTTACAGTGTTTATGGGAATATGTGTTACCACTTCCATACACTCCTGTCATCTAGTGGCCGCCTGTTGCACCAGCTGTAGTTTCTGTTTGTTGTAAAGTATAGCCTTCAGGACTGTGGGAAGTATACATCCCACCAAACAACTGTGTTTTAATGACTCTTGGTAAGTACAGTTACCACCGAAATAGTTTCTGGATGAGGCTTGGAAAGGATACTTCACAAAATTAATCTGTTACTTGTTGTCCTTGGGAAGCACACTTAGCTCCAATTTAGGGGTATCCCAAAGTTTTTGGGAATATATCGTACCAACTATATCTATGCCTAATATCGTGTGGTAGTACACTGAACTAGGAGTATGAAAACTGCTACAACATTCAGTTTGTTTGTCGTGGGATCAGCTTCTGCAATATACATTATTGTGACATGTAACAGATCATACCTTTATTATGTGATAAAGTTTCTAGGGTTGTTTTCATATTGTGGTAAGTAAACTTTAATACTGGTAACAAATATCTTTTAAATAAAGTAAAAGAAACCATAAAATAAAAACAGAAAACATTGTTCATTACTTTTTTTATGTGCAATGGCACCACATAACAGCCCACAGAAGGGAAATGGGAAATTCATTCACCTACATAGTTTTAATACCTCACAATGGTGCCGTGGTGATAGTTCATTCCAATTGATCCGTAGTGAGAAGGTCCTCCAGGATGTAGAACATGTCAGAAAAACAATAATACATGACAAAGATTTACAACTGAAACAAATAAGCTAATGTACCTTCCACAGGTCTCAAGTGGAACGATTGTCATTTTTTAATGAGCACTATATGGGAGGAACATTTTACAACACTCATTTACTAAGATCGCCTTAATGCATTGAATTTAAAATATTAAAAAATGTTTTTTATTTATGTGGTAATAAACATATAATAGAACTACTACAATAGTTACTTGCAATGAACACTTTACTGCACTGAAATGGTGCAGAAGTTAGATTGTATATAAAGATCTGTGACTTACCAAACGAGAAAGCGCTGGTAGATAGACACAATAAAAAACACACACACAAATTTCAAACATATATTTATATATGCAGAGGGAAACATTCCACGTGGGAAAAATATATACATCTGCCTGTGTCTGTATATATGTGCGGATGGATGTGAGTGTGCACGCGAGTGTATACCTGTCCTTTTTTCCTCCTAAGGTAAGTCTTTCCACTCCCGGGATTGGAATGACTCCTTACCCTCTCCCTTAAAACCCACATCCTTTCGTCTTTCCCTCTCCTTCCCTCTTTCCTGATGAAGCAACCATGGGTTGCGAAAGCTTGAATATTTGTGTGTGTTTGTGTGTTTTTTATTTTATTGTGTCTATCAACATACCAGCACTTTCTCGTTTGAATCAGTTGGTTCTACTAGAAATTCATCACTGGAGTAGGAGGAGTTGGCCACCAATAAATTCTTTAGGCTTCTCTTAAACTGAATCTCATTGGTTGTTAAGCTTTTTATGGCTGCTGGCAAGTTATTGAAAATGTGTGTTCCTGAATAATGCACACCTTTTTGTACAAGAGTAAGTGACTTTAAATCCGTGTGAAGATTATTCTTATTTCTAGTATTGATTCCATGAACAGAGCTGTTGGTTTAAAACAGTGATATATTTTTAATGATAAATTTCATTAAGGAATAAATGTATTGGGAAGCAGTAGTTAGTATCCCTAGTTCCCTAAACAGGCCTCTGCAGGATGTTCTTGAGTTCGCACCACATATAAGTCTTATTGCATGTTTTTGTGCCTGGAAAACTTTAGCTTGGCTTGATGAATTATCTGAAAAATAATCCCATATGACATTATGGAGTGAAAGTAAGCATAGTATGCCAGCTTTTTCTTTTTTATATCCCCTATCTGACAGAATCCGCATTGCAAATAGAGATTTGTTTAGATACTTCAGCATTTCTGTGGTGTGCTCCTCTCAGTTGAATTCACTATCAAGCTGTAATCTCCAGAATTTAACACTGTCCATTTCTTCTATCTGCTTGTCTTCATATGTTAGAAATATACTCGTGGGACACCCCTAACAAGTTCTGAACTGTATGTAGTGTATTTTTTCAAAGTTTAGCGACAAAGAATTGGCTAGGAACCAGTGATTAAAGTCCACAAATATTATATTAGCCGATCTTTGTAAGACTACACTTGATTTGCTGTTTATTGCAATGTTTGTACCATCCGCAAACAAAACAAACTTGGCATCTGGTAATGTTACTGATGAAAGGTCATTGAGATACACAAGAAACTTTGTGGGACCCCACATGTAATTAGTTCCCAGTTGAATGATGCCTGATAGCTTGATACGTGTCTTTTTCCTTATAACACCCTTTGTTTCCTGCCAGAGATATAAGATTTGAACAATTTTGCAGCATTTCCTGTTACACCGTAATCTTTTAATTTACTTAAAAGGATATTGTGATTTACACAGTCAAATGCATTTGACAGTTCACGGAATATACCAGTTGCCTGCAAAATCTTGTCTAATGAATTAAGTACATTTTCACTATAAGTGTAGATAGCCTTCTCAATATTAGAACCCTTTAGAAATCCAAACTGCGACTTTGACAGTATGTTATTTGTGATAAGACGGTTATAAAGCCAATTGTACATTACCTTTTCTGAAATTTTTGAGAATGCTGGCAAAAGTGAAAATGGATGGAAATTTGACGCTATTTCTTTATCTCCCTTCTTAAACAGTGGCTTAACTTCAGCATATTTCAACCATTCAGGAAATATTCCGTTGATAAACAACTGGTTACACAGATAGCATAACATGTTACTTAACTGAGAATCACATTCTTTAATTAACTTTGTTGATATTTCATCATACCCACTAGATGTTTTTGAATTTAAAGATTTTATGATGGAAATTACTTCTGCTGGGGTAGTGAGGGTCAAATTCATATTAGGGAAGTTACTTGAAAAGTCTGGTCTGAAGTATCCCATGGCAGCATCTACAGAACCTGACAACCCCATCTTTTCAGTAACAGTTATAAAATGTTTGGTAAAAAGTTCTGCATCACTACACACATCTGTCACCATTGTATCATTTTTCTCTTAATGCTATTTTCCCCTCTTCACGTCTGGTTTTACCAGTCTCTTCCTTCACTACATCCCATATTGTCTTTATTTTGTTGTGTGATATAACTAGCTTTTCATTGTAATATATTTGCTTTGATGTCCGTATTACAGTCTTTAATATTTTGCAGTATTTCTTGTAATGTGCTATAGCGTCAACCTCAGAACTGTTTTGGTTTGACAGGTACAGTTTTACAAGATACCTCTATTCTTTGTAGACTTTGCTCTAACGTTAGTTAGTTTTGGGGGAAAACAGTTTTAAAATGAGGTAAGCACTTTATTAGCAAAAGTGTATTATTTTTCATTTGTGCCATGAGCACTGTAAACATCACTCCAGTTAATGTCTCTGAGGAGTGCCCTAAAATAATCACTCTTGAGTTCAGATTTAACAAATTTTATATCCTGTTCAGTATTAACATTTAACAGAAGGAACTGCATGTCATGGCCTGAGAGGCCATTGACTATTGGTTTTGTAATATAATTTTGTTCATTGGACTTGTCTATAAAGGTATTATCAATGGCTGTATGTGAGCAATTGGCTACCCTAGTTGGGAACTTTACAGTGGGAATTAAGTTGAATGATAGTGTTACTAACTCAAATAAGTTCTTATTGGGAGAGTCTTTAAGGAAATCTTCATTGAAGTCACCAGCAACCACTATTTCTTTGTTTTTGGCTGTTAAATGGGCCAGTACAGCTTCAAGGTGGTTTATGACTAGATTAAAGTTAACAGCAGGTGCTTGATATACACTTAATATTATGAAGGATTTTTTTTAAATGAAATTCTACTTCTGTTGCACATGCTTTCGTATGCTATTCTAGGCAAAATTTATGAATGGCTATGTTCTTAAATTTATGACTGATCCTGATGAATGTGGAAATTCCTCCTTTCTCAATTTCTGCTCTATAAAAGTGAGATGCTAACCTAAATCCTGTAACACTTAAAAGTTCTATGCCAGTGGTCACATGATGTTCAGAGAGGCAGATTATGTCAGCTGGGTTTGTTGTTGTTGTGGTCTTCAGTCCTGAGACTGGTTTGATGCAGCTCTCCATGCTACTCTATCCTGAGCAAGCATCTTCATCTCCCAGTACCTACTGCAACCTACATCCTTCTGAATCTGCTTAGTGTATTCATCTCTTGGTCTCCCTCTACGATTTTTACCCTCCACGCTGCCCTCCAATGCTAAATTTGTGATCCCTTGATGCCTCAAAACATGTCCTACCAACCGATCCCTTCCTCTAGTCAAGTTGTGCCACAAACTTCTCTTCTCCCCAATCCTATTCAATACCTCCTCATTAGTTACGTGATCTACCCACCTTATCTTCAGCATTCTTCTGTAGCACCACATTTCGAAAGCTTCTATTCTCTTCTTGTCCAAACTGGTTATCGTCCATGTTTCACTTCCATACATGGCTACACTCCATACAAATACTTTCAGAAACGACTTCCTGACACTTAAATCTATACTCGATGTTAACAAATTTCTCTTCTTCAGAAACGATTTCCTTGCCATTGCCAGTCTACATTTTATATCCTCTCTACTTCGACCATCATCAGTTATTTTACTCCCTAAGTAGCAAAACTCCTTTACTACTTTAAGTGTCTCATTTCCTAATCTAATCCCCTCAGCATCACCCGATTTAATTTGACTACATTCCATTATCCTCGTTTTGCTTTTGTTGATGTTCATCTTATATCCTCCTTTCAAGACACTGTCCATTCCGTTCAACTGCTCTTCCAAGTCCTTTGCTGTCTCCGACAGAATTACAATGTCATCGGCGAACCTCAAAGTTTTTACTTCTTCTCCATGAATTTTAATACCTACTCCGAATTTTTCTTTTGTTTCCTTTACTGCTTGCTCAATATACAGATTGAATAACATCGGGGAGAGGCTACAACCCTGTCTCACTCCTTTCCCAACCACTGCTTCCCTTTCATGCCCCTCGACTCTTATAACTGCCATCTGGTTTCTGTACAAATTGTAAATAGCCTTTCGCTCCCTGTATTTTACCCCTGCCACCTTCAGAATTTGAAAGAGAGTATTCCAGTTAACATTGTCAAAAGCTTTCTCTAAGTCTACAAATGCTAGAAACATAGGTTTGCCTTTCCTTAATCTAGCTTCTAAGATACGCCGTAAGGTTAGTATTGCCTCACGTGTTCCAACATTTCTACGGTATCCATACTGATCTTCCCCGAGGTTCGCTTCTACCAGTTTTTCCATTCGTCTGTAAAGAATTCGCGTTAGTATTTTCCAGCTGTGACTTATTAAACTGATAGTTCGGTAATTTTCACATCTGTCAACACCTGCTTTCTTTGGTATTGGAATTATTATATTCTTCTTGAATTCTGTGGGTATTTCGCCTGTCTCATACATCTTGCTCACCAGATGGTAGAGTTTTGTCACGACTGGCTCTCCCAAGGCCATCAGTAGTTCTAATGGAATGTTGTCTACTCCCGGGGCCTTGTTTCGACTCAGGTCTTTCAGTGCTCTGTCAAACTCTTCACGCAGTATCTTATCTCCCATTTCATCTTCAGCTACATCCTCTTCCATTTCCATAATATTGTCCTCAAGTACATCGCCCTTGTATAAACCCTCTATATACTCCTTCCACCTTTCTGCCTTCCCTTCTTTGCTTAGAACTGGGTTGCCATCTGAGCTCTTGATATTCATACAAGTGGTTCTCTTCTCTCCAAAGGTCTCTTTAATTTTCCTGTAGGCAGTATGTATCTTACCCCTAGTGAGACAAGACTCTACATCCTTACATTTGTCCTCTAGCCACCCCTCCTTAGCCATTTTACACTTCCTGTCGATCTCATTTTTGAGACGTTTGTATTCCATTTTGCCTGCTTCATTTACTGCATTTTTATACTCTAAATCATCTATGCAGATAATTAATTTTATTTCTGTCCTCGAATACTTTGATGCAATAAAGATAGCTGACATTTCTCATGGACTGTGTTAAAATTGGGTAGAGTTGGAATTTCTGCCGATTGTTGAAAATTTTTTACCAACAGCTGTTTATGTTGATGTAATAAGCTAGAATAATGTTTTTTGGTTTCTTTCTCAAACTGAAGGTTTGTCTCAATCCTAACCTCTCATAAAACTTGGTTTCTTTCTGTCCTCCCTAACATAAAAAAGGGGCTTTTCCGAACCCCATAATAACTGGTATTTTATCACTCATGACAGTGCCTCTCCTCCCCCCCCCCCCTCCCACTTCTCCATAACGTAAAAAAGGGTCTTTTCTGAACCCTATAATCACTGGTATATTTCTGATTCTCCTTCATTGCACCATAAGTAAGCCCATCCATTTAGTCAAACATTTGACATAACCTGGCAATCCAAGCACGTTTCGTAAACGGTTTTACTATGGGAGATAAAATCGATTGCGGAAGTGGAAAACGGGCAGCTAGAAACGGATTCCCAGAATCGATTTTGGAGTGTTTACATGACCAACCAGAAACGGTATTGTGAGAAAGGTTTGCGAAATCTTGTTTTGGGAGCGCCCTTGTAAATACAGTGAGTGTGATTGGTTAAAGTTGTTTTCTGCCTCATCCGATGAGGATTTGTATCGATATCAAGGAACTTGCTAAAAGTCGTCAAACTTTGGAAAGCACCAAGTAGATGGATTTAAAGATTTTCTTCGTGCAAGCCAGTACCATAAGTTTGGAATACATTGTAAGTAAGAAGAATTTCGCTGACTGTCTGACAAAGGTAACCGAGAACGTGAGGTTTTAAAACTCATCAGAAGTTAATGGGTGTCAAGGACTGGGGAGGATCTGAGTGATGTGGACTGTCTTCGAAGTACCTATTTGTCTTATTGTTACGATGTAGTGTAAAAGCCGATCTTCATTTATTTTAAAATAAATGTGTCCTTTCATTTGCAGTGTGCTAAGCATTTGTGTGTGTTCCCTCCCGTTTTTATAAAGAAGATTCACACGAATTCCATATCGGTAAGCAAACGCAATACAGCTCATTGGAGAGCATGCGAATGTGTCCAGAACTGAAGTGGACAGCTATTACGGTCCCAAGCATATTGTGCGCTATGGTTAGGATGTACTGTCAACATAGTCCGCTCCCATGCCCAGTTGTCAATAACTTCATTATTTTGATCAATATGAAGAAAGCGTTTTATTGTTAACTAAATTAACTTACCGGTACTATATATTGATAAATAACTAAACAAGTTCGTTTATAATGCTGAATTTCTAAAGGCAACTATAGTGATGCATGCTGAAAGACCCCAGAATTATAAGTTAAACTCATTTTAAGTTTGTGCCGCCACTGGTCTTTCCCTGTTACCGATTAGCACCAGTACCACTAGCTATGAGGATTCTGGACCATTTTGAACGCATCCCATCAGGTTGCCTACATGCAGAGACTGCTTGCGTACGTGCAGTGGCATGGCAAGAATGAAGTTTTAATAAAGAAATAAAATAAAGTTCCCTTGCACATGATATCTCTTTTACAAAATAATACACGCACATATTTCTCAAAAAATTACATGAAGGGTGTAACTGTCAGTATTTCATAGTACTTTACAACGTGGTGGAAAGTATCTGAACGCTTAGAATTTTTTCTTTTGCGCTATGTTCAAATGTATTTGTCTAAAAAATAATGTAAAACAGCACTTGCGTACTTGCAAAGATCGAACGAAGCCTGAAATGAATCATTTTCCACATCTGAATTATTGTGAAGTGTCACAAGGCATAGGCAAGACTGAACTCGCTGACTGAGCATTTGACAAGTCTTGTCTTGATGTGACATCTGTTTAACGTAACATGACATGCGTGCCACATTGCAAGACACACATAGGCACTGCAGCTCAAAGCGCACTTGTTGATGAGAGTAAACAATGTTAAACAACGTCGAAAATTCGTCTGCTACCAAAGTCAGTCAAACATGATAGTGACACCACAAATTAATTATTTCCCACTTCTGTGATACTTGTCAAGTACCACAATGTTCTCTCCACATCTAAAATATCTGAAAAATACGTCAGCAACGTAAAAAGTGCAATGTTTGCATCAGACTGAAGTCTAGAATATGATTGCGAGCTCTAAAGTACTCCAGTGTTGTTTTATGCGTAAACAGGTAGGTAAACTTTTTATGGAATATGAGAATCAGTATAAAACATATTCTCCGTAAATATTGAAAAACCAATGGTTGCATTTGCAGTGTAGTAAATGGAATAGTTAAATGTAGTAGTTGAAGAAGAGTTTTACTTCAAATACTATCCCATGGAACATAAAAAAACGCAAAATAAAATCCACGGTTGCTTTAAGCTTTTGTTATTTGTCACCACCAACAGGTGGTGGCGTTCACACTTCAATTCATGTACCATTCTTGCCTTGAATCAATTATTTCCCACATCTACGATGCTTGTCAAGTCTCATAATGTTCTTTCCAAGACTAAAATAGCTGCAAAATACGTAAACAGTGCAATTTTTGTGTCAAGTATCACAATGTTATTTTCCACATACACACGTCTGTCAAATTGGTGCCTAAAGCATTCTTGTGAACACTAAAGTAAGTACCCCAGTCCTATTCCCATGCCTAAATAATTACAAATAACATGCTAAACTAACAGTTGACGTTACAACATAGGTCTAAAAGGTCAGTGTCATGAAACTAACCTGACCAGGCAGTCTGAATAACTGTAAGCTATTGGAAGAGTGCAAATCCATTATTAATACATACTCTTGCTGTAAGTCACAATATACAATCAAATTAAATATTTCCACTTCTAAATTGTTCTACGGTGCCTGTTAAGTGTGCAGGGGCATAGATACAGGGGTCCAAACCCCTCCGTCCCAGAGCTTTTTTTTTAAGCCTCTCACTTTAAAATGTGGTAGTTTTTAGTTGTAATTAATGTGAGATTAAATTCTGTTTGTTGAACAGTTGCAGTCATTGTTAGGTTGCAATGAGAATTGGCACGAATCTATATGTTGCAATGCAAAGCTGAGCTTCAGCTCCCTACTTGTTCTAGGTACACGTCGGTATATTTTGTATCGACTGTCTTATGTTTAAGACAACTGCCAACTCTAGTAATCTAATAGCTGTAGCACTATAGTAGTGCAATGTCGAAGCTTAGCTCAGCAATGGCAACTTATATCGACTTCTATCAATATCTGCAGAGTGGAACTATGGTGACTGAGATTGGATTGTATTGAATTGGACTGTATTATGTTGCATTTTATTAATCCAAGTAATCATAAAATTGTACAATTCGCACAAGTAATATTGGACAATCCAGCATACATTTTTACAATTATATTGCTACAATTTTGTTGTTTAATGAAAGTTTGTTCAATATTACAAGAAGGTAATAGACATTACATTGCACTTTCACTTGTTTATACTTAAAGGAAACGTGCATTATAATCAGGCTTTAGTGATCAGTTATTAAGAACTTTGTTGACATTTATTACCTTTTAAAAAAAATCATTTACACTGTAAAACTTCTGCACTAAAAGAAATTTCTTTAAAATACATGTGAAAACTTTTGGTATATCTGTTTTATTTTAATTTCAGCTGGTAGGTATTTTACTCCCATATTCCAACATGTAGGACACTTTTTTGGTAACAAGTTGTTTTGGACTGAAACATGTAGGTCAGACTGATGTTTTGTTTTGTACTTATGAATGTGTTCATTTAATATTAATGGGCGGTCTTTGCTTAATAGGTAGGTTTTAAGAAATATTATAATACTACAGATGTCAGTGTCATAATGGCAAGTTTCTTGAAATGTTGCTTGCATGATTCATTACATCCCAGATTGTATATTATACATACTGCTTTTTTTCCCTTTTCTTTTGCTTTTTAAACGTATATGTGCTGCAGGGTGAGTTCCCACAGAATATGATCACATACTGTAGTGTGGAGTGAAAGTAAGAATAATATACTTGTGTAAGGACTAATTTGATGACTGATTTGCCGAGTACCCTTAATATACAACATACAGTTGAGAGCTTTTGTTTTATTTAGTTTTGGTCCTGTGACACCTTGTACAGATTTTGGACAGGTAAATTAATGATACAGAAAGTTAAAAATTATATATAGAATGGCCATTAAAATTGCTACACCATTAAGATGATGTGCTACAGACGCGAAATTTAACCAACTGGAAGTATGCAAATGTTTAGTTTTTCAGAGCATTCACACAGGGTTGGCGCCAGTGGCGACACCTACAAGGTGCTGACATGAGGAAAGTTTCCAACCGATTTCTCATACACAAACAGCAGATGAACGGCGTTGCCTGGTGAAACGTTGTTGTGATGCCTCGTGTAAGGAGGACAAATGTGTACCATCACGTTTCCGGTCGGATTGTAGCCTATCGCGATTGCGGTTTATCGTATCACGACATTGCTGCTCGCGTTGGTCGACATCCAATGACTGTTGGCAGAATATGGAATCGGTGGGTTCAGGAGGGTAGTACGGAACGCCGTGCTGGATCCCAACGGCCTCGTATCACTAGCAGTCGAGATGACAGGCATCTTATCCCCATGGCTGTAACGGATTGTGCAGCCACATCTCGATCCCTGAGTCAACAGATGGGGACGTTTGCAAGACAACAACCATCTGCACGAACAGTTCGACGACGTTTGCAGTAGCATGGACTATCAGCTCGGAGACCATGACTGCGGTTACCCTTGACACTGCATCACAGACACGAGCCTGCGATGGTGTACTCATCAATGAACTTGGGTGCACAAACGGCAAAACATCATTCTTTCGGACGAATCTAGGTTCTGTTTACAGCATCATGATGGTCGCATCCGTGTTTGGCGACATCGCGGTGAACGCACATTGGAAGTGTGTATTCGTCATCGCCGTACTGGCATATCACCTGGCGTGATGGTATGAGCTGCCATTGGTTACACATCTTGGTCACCTCTTGTTCGCATTTACGGCACTTTGAACAGTGGACGTTACATTTCAGATGTGGTACGACCTGTGGCTCTACCCGTCATTCAATCCCTGTGAAAGCCTACATTTCAGCAGGATAGTGCACGACCGCATGTTGCAGGTCCTTTACCTGCCTTTCTGAATACAGAAAATGTTCGACTGCTGCCCTGGCCAGCACATTCTCCAGATCTCTCACCAATTGAAAACGTCTGTTCAATGGCGGCCGAGAAACTGGCTCGTCACAATACGCCAGTCACTACTCTTGATGAACTGTGGTATCGTGTTGAAGCTGCATGGGCAGCTTTACCTGTACACGCCATCCAAGCTCTGTTTGACACAATGCTCAGGCGTATCAAAGCCGTTATTACCGCCAGAGGTGGTTGTTCTGGGTACTGATTTCTCAGGATCAATGCACACAAATTGCTTGAAAATGTAATCACGTATCTGTTCTAGTATAATATATTTGTCCAATGAATACCCGTTTATCATCTGCATTTCTTCTTGGTGTAGCAATTTTAATGGCCAGTAGTGTATATATGTAATAAGATCAATACAATGCTGTGGACTACACATATCTATATTAATATAACGTTACATGTACAACTAGTACACTTTAATAAACAAATAATTGCCATAAATTGTTTATTAATTTAACATTATAAAATTCTGTTTCGTTCTCAGAGGTATTAATTTACAGGGTAGAAACTGTGGTCCATCAGAAATGACTTCAGCTTCTTTTTTTAACAAGCTGTCTTGCTTTACCAACCTGATGTTGTTAGGAAGGTGGTTATGCAATTGTGTGCCTCTATGAAGGATACTCTTCTGGTAGGCTAAACAAATAATTGCCATAAATTGTTTATTAATTTAACATTATAAAATTCTGTTTCGTTCTCAGAGGTATTAATTTACAGGGTAGAAACTGTGGTCCATCAGAAATGACTTCAGCTTCTTTTTTTAACAAGCTGTCTTGCTTTACCAACCTGATGTTGTTAGGAAGGTGGTTATGCAATTGTGTGCCTCTATGAAGGATACTCTTCTGGTAGGCTGATGTTCTGGCATATGAGACTTGAATGTTATTGCCATTTCTTGTTGTGTAATTGTGCACAGAGCTATTCAGCTGATAGGCATTGGAGGTTCTTAAATATTCTCTTACAAAGGCTATTGTTTCAAATATATATATATATATATATATATATATATATATATATATATATATATATATATATATATATATATATAGGCATGGAAGGTTCAGTATCTTTAGAGTAGGAAAAAGAGAGCGACATGAATCTTATCTCTTTATGTTTTGAGATATGACTGAAATGTGTGTTCCATTTAAGATTTTCTTCAAGCCATATACCAAGGAACTTAATGGAACGCACACTGAAGAGATCTTGATTGTATAGGAGCATGTCGGATATTTATCGTTTTTGAGATGAGGGGCTGAAACTTATGTAGGTTGTTTTTCGCACATTTATGATGAGATTGTTCTCACTGAACCATTCACTCAGTGATGACATAAGTGGTTTAATCTTGTAATCACGTTCAGCTTTGTCTATGCCTGTTCCGAGAATACGTTTGTCATCTGAAAATAGTGTAGTATGCCCTGAAGTTAGTTTCGTATTTATGCCATCAATATTAATGGAAACAGTATGGGTCCCAGGGTTGATCCTTGTGGTACATCATATGTAACAGGCATTTTCTCAGAGGAGTGCACAGTACACTGATGAACATTGGTATTCTTTCTTTCACATCGCATTTCACCTTTATTGCACTCTGTTCGATAAATATGATTCTAACCACTGGTTTGCAGTTCCCCTCACATCTTTATTAGCTATCTTTCTAAGGAGTATGGTGTGGTCAATAACATCAAAAGCTTTAGAAAAATCTCAAAACTTCTAGTAGTAATTTCTTTAATGATTTTAAGGTTGTGTTGAAATATTCATACACAGCTGTGGTGGTTGTTGTAGCTTTTCTAAATCCATAGTGGTGCTCCAATATTAAAGAGAATCTGTTAAAAGGACTTTCTAATCTGGTGTTAAACAATTTCTTTAATATTTTTGAAATGTGCTGAGCTGTGCTACTGGGCTGTATTTAGCTACATCATTTGCTGATCCATTTTTGTGGAGTGTAGTAACTTTAACAACGTTTAAGAGGTCAGAGAAAAGACCATTACTGAAGAACACATTAATTATAACAGTTAGTGGTTCTACAATGGGTTCCCCACACTTCTTTACAGTAAAATCTGGTATGTTGTCACTGCCATTGGAGTATTTATTTTTTAGTCTTTTTACAACTGTGAGTACCTCAGTGTTTGAGGCTTTGTGGAGAAGCCTTGTTGCTCTTACGGTTTCCACATGTCTTGGGTGCTGAGTACTGGCTCTATGGAAGTTCTTCATCAGCTTTTCAGCTATTGTACTGAAATAGTCATTAAAAGCATTTACGATTTTTTCTGGTTCTGATGTCGACTCAACATTTAGATTTCGTTTCAAAGTTTTGTTTTGTAGCATGGTGCTTGTCACTAGTTTCATTTTTCACAACTTTCTAAATGCCTTTCATTTTATTTTGACTTTCTGTTATTTATTTATCTGTATATAATTTCTGTGCTTGCTGAATTACTTGTTTGTATATAATACAATAAGACTTACAGTATGTTCTAAACTTATCATCCATCTCATGGTGTTTCATGTTTCAGGTAGCACTTCTTTTGGCCAGAGATTTTTATTTATTTTGTTACCCATGAATTTGTGCATTTGTTTCCAATTCTCTTTGACATTAATGGGAATAATGAAGAACTGTTCATTAAAGTGATATAACATGCTGTTTACATAATTTTTCAAATACCTGTGACCAGTTCTCAGTCTTTAGAAGACAGTTAAAAATCCTGATGTTTTCTTCATTAAACTGCCTTTGCACTGTAGTTCTTGAATGTTGTATCTATATGGTATTGTGCACAAGATTACATCATGTGGACTGTCTTTTGAAGAGAATCAGTTAGGGTGCATCATTAAAGCCGGATTCACTCATGCAACAAAAGTGTCGCCACAGCTAGTGGCATACTGCAGTTGCAAGTGTGAACTCCCAGTTTTTAGTGGCGCAACATAAGAAACGTAATTTTTCTCACGCCATAAAAAGTTCAGCTTGTACTTTGTTGTGCCACTCCCTCCCTGGTGGCAGTATTTTGAAACACGATTATTCTGTCGCAATTATCGCGGTGTAATTGCTGCTGCACACCATTCGATTCCAGTGTTTTTTTTTATTTTATTTCTGAAAAAAGTGAAAACAGTAGTCAGCAGGTACACTTCCGCAGCTTCTAGAACTACAAGAACAGTAACCAATGTTCGAGTTTGTGCGTGCGCGCACGCTCAGACCAATGATGTATCCCACAGTATTAAAAGATTTTTGAATGAATAAAGAAACTTAATATATGTAACCAAAAAAGCGAGTTGTATAAACTTCATAATTTGTGAGACCAAGCACTGTATAAACTGTGGATTATACGCAGGAAATAGTCCCAGAGTGTGATGTGGCAGCTGTTAAACAAAAAATTAGTTATTCGAAGTGCCATATCAACGAATATAATACGAAAGTCATGTGTCTACGGCAGCTGATGGTTAGTTTGCCATTGCAGACAGCATTTTCGTCTCTAAGTATTCTTTCTATTATAAATGTGTTTGTTTCCCCTGTTTTATCTCTGTACGAGAATTTGTGGCATTCTGTGTGAACAGTAGCTGACAATGCCACTACAGCAAGACACAAGGTGTGGCGCCACATTAGACGTATCTGTGTACCCGGCTTAAAGTTTGAGATAAACAGGGCTTAAACAACATCATGATTCCAAAAAACCTGAACCTTTTTTTATGTGTTAGACATTAGAGTGTCTCAAAGTCTAAGTAGTAGTATCTAACAACAGTGCACTCGTGTGTCCACAAGGGGAGGCAACAGGGTGCACTTGTCAACTCTCCAGCCACCGCACCTGCCACCCTCTTTTATTGATACAGGGTTGGGCAAATATAAGTGACCCAGACATTTTGAAACCATTTGTGGCAGCATTAATGAAGGAGGAAAAGACTTACAGTTACTTGCCAATGGGATAGCAACTGCCCATAAGGCCAGTCGAACCTTGGAGCACATTTACACAATCTTAACACATGATGGAGCTGTTAGCAGAGGTCGGTCTGGTCGCGGCCCTAGGTGGCCACCCAGGTCATCTGATCTGCCAGTGTGTGATTACTTTGTGTGGGGAACCCCGAAGTCTAAGGTTCATTGCAACAACCCTGCAGCAGAACATTTCGGATGAGATCGGAGCAATCCATCAGCCCAACTCTGATCTGCCATTAGCAACTTGCTGACCAGGGCCCAGAAGTGCCAAGAGATGAATGGTGGTCACTTGCAATAAAACTGATATAGTCAGGTTAGTGCTGTATTTAATTTCCTCTGATGTGTTTCTTTGTACCCTGGAACTCTGTTCTCCAGGACACTTTTATTTGTCCCACACATTTTTGTGTCACCTATCCAGTATTGTTCATATGGCATGGTATGATCCGAAACTAAACAACCCATTTATCATTGGCTGTGTGATAGGGTTACTGACCAGTCACTGAGCATGTGTTTGTTTACTTGAAGGTTAACTCTTTCGCTGGCTGTGGGAGATATACTTCCCACTAATGGTGTTCCTTTACTGCACTCATGGAAATACGTGTTCCCACTTCCGTACGCTACTGGCCCCTAGTGCTAGTCCGCTGCACTAGCTCTGGTTTCTGTTTGTTGCTAAACATAGCTTTTAGGGCTGTGGGAAGTATATATCCCACCAAATAATGGTGTTCCCAGGGTTCTTGGGAAGTATACTTACCACCAAAAGTCGTTTCTGAAAGGGGCTCAGGAAATATATATACCACAATGTCTTTTGTGGTCCTTGTGAAGCGTACTTACCACAAACGTCGAGGTACCACAATGCTTCTGGGAATACGTCTTACCACCACTGCATTTGCCTGACATCTTGTGGTAGTAAACTGTACCAGGTGTATGAAAACTGCTACAACAATCAGTTTGTGTGTATCATGGGATCACTACTGTTGTCGGAAGAGTTTGCTTTGCTTCTGAAGTATATGTCTGTGTCACTATTATCAGCTCATAGCTTTACTGTTTTCACATTGTGGTAAGTAAATTTTAATATTGGTGGCAAATATAATTGAAATATCATATTATCACTTATTGTTCGCCTCACGATCTTTCCTTGCTTTTCGTAGCAAAAATGTCAAAGAAGCACGCCTACACTAAGAAATACACACCAGAAGAACCGTTGGAGTTGCTATTTTCACTACCTAGCGATCCTGAGGATTCTGAAATAGAAAGTGATGAAGCATCAGAAGATGAATTTGTTTCAGACGTTGATCTGTGTTTGGTTCCACAACCTAATATCAATAACAATGCGAACAATTCTTGCCCCATGGACGTCGATATTTCTAGTAACAGTACCGTAAGTGCAGAAGAGCCATTGGCAGAGGAGGAATGGTCCTATGACACTGCTGTTTTCGACTTCCTTCGCATTGATACAAAAGGAGGACCAGTTTTCAACCACCCATTGACAAAACACAGCACAGAGAGAGATGCTGGAGTATGTGGTTCAGCAGACAAATCTGTGTGCAGAGCATCAAAAAACAAAAACGGCAATCTGGTCAGACTGTAAGTGAGTCAACAAATAACAGGACAAATTTATCTGTAGAGGAGTTACAGGCCTGGATTGAAATGAATATCTTGATGGGTGTAGTTGTGTTGTCAAGTGTAGTGCACTACTGGAGTTCAGAACCTGCCTTAGGTCAGCCTTACATATCGAAACCTATGACATGCAAACGTTTCAAAAAGAAGTGTGAAAGTATTCACATAAATGACAACAGGCCTAATCCTCCAAGAGGGCATCCAAACCACAATAAACTTCACAAGGTCAGACCTCATAACCTTTCTGAACAACACAATTCGTAAGCCGTACACTGCTAGTAAGGTATTGGCTGTGGATGAAAGCATGATATCTTTCAAGGGACGATCTTCGCTCAAACAGTGTATCCCTCTCAAGCCAGGAAAACGAGGACACAAGGTATGGTGTTTAGCAGATTCAAAGACTGGCTATGTCATAAAATTTGATATTTACACAGGAAAATCAAATGTCTGATGGACAGAAAATTCTCTGGGAGAGCGTGTAGTCATTAGCCTCCCACATGACCTGAAATATAGTAACAGTTTAGTAGCATTTGACAATTTCTTCACCACAGTGAATCTAATGCAAATGCTTTTGAACAATGGAATCTACTCTATAGGGACTGTCACAGCAAACCGGAAAGGGCTTCCTTCAATGATGAAAGATAAACGTAACTGGAAAAGAGGAGAATTTCAGTTTCAATGCAAATGTGGTATTGCAGCTATAAAATGGATGGACAACAAACCTGTCACTATTTTGACAACTTCAGACAATCCTAGAGATACCACACTTGTCTCAAGAAAGAATAAGGATGGCACAACCAGCATGGTTACGTGTGCCACAGCTGTGGCAACATACAATACCATAATGGGAGGTGTAAATCACTTTGATCAACTTAGAGTCCGTTATGCAATAGGTCGACGTTTTCGTAAGTGGTGGCATCGGATTCTCTATTTCCTATTAGACATGGCAGTTGTAAATGCCTTTATATTGTACAAAATTAATAAAGGACAAGAGGGATATGATGATCAATTGAACTTTCGATTACGACTCGCAAAACAATTGATAGATGACTTTACATCCCGCAAAAAAAAGGACGTCCAGTAACCATTCTAACTAAGAAGAACACCATATCAGATCATGTTCGACTGGCGAAAGTTGGTGATCATATGCCTGTTATTACAGACGGTGCCGAAGAATTTTCAGACTCGATGATTGCAGGAATTCTACAGAGCCACAGAAATTTTTGTTGCAGGTGCTGACTTTGAAATTGGAAGACAGACAAAGTATGACTACACACTTTTTATATTATTCATCATGTTGCATTATACACTTGAGAAATCAAACATGAATTAAATTTATACCTGAGAGAATGGGAGATTTTTGTGTTAAAATATTGAGGAAGCTACTTGCCTTGCCCAAACGTTCCCATTCAAGTAACCAGATATTATTCAGTCATAATAATTTAACTTCAGTTTAATGGGAAGAGAAGTTGAAACCGCTAGACATTCTGGAAAAAAGGCATGTATGTAACCCAAATTAAACAATGCAAACTATAAAAATATACAAAATAAAGCTTTATCTTTGTCCTAAAAAAGCTATAATCGTAATTGACGTTACTTCAAAATTATATTCCATCAATCGACACAAAAAATTTTATGGCCTACAGAGAATATCTTTTGTGTCCTATGAATGTAAAACAGCCTGACGATATTATGCATGTATTTTATAACAAAAAATATTTCAGTAAAATAAGGATGATCATAAAATTTTTTTGTAATTCTTGATTTTTGAGATTTCAATCATTTCACTTATTCTAATATATTATAATAAAACGTGTTTTGTCGATGCAAAGAACTTAATAAATGTCTTCTACTATTAATTAATAAATATTTTCGTAAAACTAAAATGCAAATAATTATACTTATAGTATACATTCAAATCTGGTACAGTATTTTATTGATTCAATAATCATCCATTCTGAATAAATCAATTATTTATTTTATTTAAAAACGCTTTCATTGCTTCAATTTGATAATCGCTTACGATAAACTAGCATCTATCAAGTTAAAGAATACTTTATTAGAGACGTGATTACTTCCAAAAAAAACGGGCAATTGCGAGTAGTGGTGGCGGTCTGAGAGTTCCATACCACAAAGGGCACAGAGTTGCTGCTCACTTTTCTGTGAGTCACATAACAGTAGACCACACAATCATGATAGTGGTGTCTCAGAGTGAGTGGAGAACCTTCACCACCACATAGAGCAGTGATGATCAAATTGACAGTCTCGATCATGCAGCAACAGGCCACAAAGCAAGATACATCATCATAATTATGATAGAGTAGATAACCTTCATGACAGAAACCATTCACATGCCTAGAGCTTAAATTTTATGTTTCCATGCAGTAATAATTTTCTATTGTTAAGTACTTAACACATCAACATTTTTCTCACACCTAACAGCCAAAATGGCGCCCCTAAATTTTGATGTCTCAGGCAAACGGCCATGTTGCCTACCACTACGTCTGTCTCTACAGCCAAGTAGACCGATTTCAGCCAAACATCATTTATACTATACTAATAGCAGTGTACAAGGTGTGGGAAGGAGCAAGAGAGCCCACTTGCCCCCCCCCCCAATCCCTGAACTGAAATACAGAATTTTTATTCAGATATTGAGTGAATAACCATCAATTTTCTGGGCTATAATAAGTTTTTTTGTTTCACCTAAAATGTAATTCTTATAGCATGACATGTCTCAAAACTGACCAACTCAATTCTATTAAAGATGAAAATTTTAGAGCGATGTCCTCATTGGAAAAATATATGTAAATGTCCATGACCATACTCATTTTAGTGAGCCATTGTAATATCACATAACAAAATAGTGCCACTAGAATTTTGACAGCATATTTGGAAACAGAATCTCAGGGCACAACTGACTTTGAACTGTCATGCCACTTTCTGTGGCACAACTGTTGTTGCATGTTGAACTTAACTTTTGGGCCAAAGCCATTTGGAATAGATGTCGTAGCTAGGTTTCCACATACATGAATTACTTGTAAGTGCATATCTCCACCACCACTTGAGTATGTCACTTTTCATGTGGAAAAAGCCTTACACACTGTCATACAACTTACGAAAGTTAAAGTCATTTAACTTTCTTCTATGAAGTCGCTTGCCCCACCATCACCTATGAGTTCAGCTACTGTCAGTACATGGATCTGCTCTCGTTCTGTTCTCATTCATTCAGTAGCACAGTTCTTGAATTGTTTGCTTATGTACCTAAATAGTTGGCATTGCAGCTAATTATGCTCTTGGTCTGCAAGTAAGTAAATAAATACTTTGTTAAGTGGCAAAAGTTCTTAAACAATGCAATAGGAATCTTATTACAGCGATGCAACAATTTCTCATCATTACTTATGTATAGTGAAGTAACAGAACATCAGTTGAAGTGAACAGAGTTGAAAAGTACTGTAATCGGAAGTGTGGAGTTGCTGAAGTTCATATTAGTGTAGAACAATCAATAGCATAAAGATATTTTTAATTTCAGTATAATGACAATAACTTCTTGCTTTAATCATTGAATGTGAATTTTATGATGATGTGGAAATATCAAAATTTATTTGTGGCTCTAGAGATTTAAAATTACTTTGGAACATAATTAAAATCCCATGTAAATACAACAGTGTTTATATTGGTGTAACCATTGACTAAACCCTGTTGTACAGAGTAATACAAAGTTTGGGTAAAAAACTGAGTACCTAAACGAAATGTTATATTGACAGCACCTGTGAGCCATCAGAATCTTGACTAGCTCTAAAAATGAAACAAAGGAGAACTGCTGAGATAAAAACCTTAATTTCCTATGTATTGTGTTGTATATATTATCACTGTGATATGGGTATTATAGTGATGTTGAAGTCTCACTAATTGCCAGATAACACAATATTTCATGTGATATAACGTGAGCCGGCATGACATCTCATGTACATGTATTGTGTAGAGGCTCAAAAGGAGTTAAAATTGATTTTACTCATTCGAAAATCTTTTCTGATTCGTCCTTGACAATTAGCTCTATTACTGGCATATCGGATGTCCTCAAATGCTTCCTATGAGATACCAATTTCCATACCCATCATTTGTGGGTCTGTTTTTTCTTCATTTATGTCACTATAAGCTCCTTAGCTAGATACTGCACAACCATTACCTCTTGTACGAATAAATATACTTGCCGACATCTTGAAAGTACTGCTTCCAACTTCAGCCTGTGGAAATGCTAAATTGGATATAAAGTTATTGGTGGTGGCAGGCACTTGTAACAAATTTATGCATATGGAAACACAGTTATGTGTTAGAGAGTCTATTTTCTCTGTATTAAGGCTCTGAGGAAGTTGCCTCTAGAGGTAAGATTCTGAGCTTTGATTCTAAGGCTCCTGCACATGATCAACCAATTTCTCAGACTTTACTATGTATGCCAAATAACTGACTGAGTGCAGTGCTGTTTGGTGTGTTTGTGTAACATAGAGGATATTTGACACTTTTAGAGACATTTTGTTTTATGGAAAATTCGACAAGATTTCGATCGTTGTTTGTATTGACGTTGCACTGTATATGGTTGCTGAGAAATTGTAAACAAGGGAAAATACAGCATTGGTTGTATAAATCTGAAACAGTTTTTCTTTATTATTGCATATCGATTTCAGTCACAGAGTGAACATCTTCAGTGCTAATATAAAATAAAAACACACAAAGTCAAACGTAAATGATCAATGCACAAACATATGTGTCAACTTGCAATAGGGAACATTGAGTTTTAGAAGATAAAATACATACCAAGACTAAATCCACTGGTCTCATACAATCATGCACAAAATACAACTTCAAACATAGGTGTTCATAGTGAAAAACATAACAACTAGCAGGTAAGATTGAAACTGAGGCAGCTGTATATAAAAACTTATGCAGTTAAGCTCCATGCTTGTGGAGAACATCATTGGTGCCCTCCTAATTGAATACATTTATGATAGAGATTTTTTTTGTACAGTGCTAGACAATAAGTTCTACAGAAATTTATATTAAACAAAAAGAAAAATTGTAGAGCTAAAATATGTTGTCTGAAAAACATAGTGCAAGAAAATATGAACACTAGGTTGTTGAACGAAATTAAAACCAATTTCGAGTTGCTTATTTACCAATAAAATTGTCTTTTCTAAAAATTTATGTTAACGAAGTCATGATATCATCAATAAAACCTTAGCAGTAATTTAAGACACATATATTTCTTATTAAAATGTCTTGGCCACCTGGAACTATAGTTTTATTGATGATATCATGATTTAATTGACAAATATTTCTAGAAAAGACAATTCTGTTGGTACATAAACAATTTTAAATTGCCTGTAATTCCATTGAACGACCTAGTTAGCGCTAGAAGCGTCTTATTTTCTTACACTATATTTTTATAGCTATATATTTTAAGTCTATAATGCTGTTTTTATTTAATATTAATCTCTGTAGAACCTACTGTCTTTTACTGTGCAGTCAAATACTCTTTATCGTAAATGTATTCAATAAAGAGGGCTGATGGCGTCCACCACAAACATGCAGCTTAGCTGTGTAAGTTTTTGTAAGCAGCTGGCTAAGTTTGAATCTTACCTGGTAGGTGGGATGTTCTTCTCTATGAACACCTTTGCCTGAAATTATATTTTTGCATGATTACATGAGTCCACTGTATTTTATCTTGTAAAACTCAACGTTCTCTAATAAAAATTGACACGTGGCACTGATCGTTTAGGTTTGACTTTGTGTGTTTGTATTTTATTTTAGCACTGAAGATGTTCACTCTGTGACTGGAATCGATAGGCAAAAATAAAAAAGTTTCAAATGCTGCAAAAATCTTTGGTCATTTGCCAAATATAATTAAAAGACTGACATATAGCCAACCAACATTTAAAAACAAATTAAAAGGATTTCTGAATGACAACTCGTTCCACTCTGTAGATAAATGTTTAGATATGAAGTAGTAATTGTAAAAAAAATTATATTGTGTAAAGAAAACTATGTTTAAGTGACACGTTCCACATCATTGCGAAATGTTGTATTCATGATATATGGGACAAGTACTAATGTAATGTAATATGACCCATGTTGAAGTTTCTCTTGTTTGCAAACCTTCTATGTCGTCGTGGTGCACAAATTTCCTAATGGAGTCCAATCTCGACTGAAAAAGGGTTCTTTTACAATTTATCTCATTCTGTTGTGTGTTTCCACACTAAATCAAGGATTGTCGTTGTAGTACCAATTAGGAGAGAATAAATTTTCACATACTTGTGTCTTCTTTTTCAATGTCAGGGTAAAATGACTGTAAACAGGTTTTGAAAGTTTCACTGTCCATGTGCAGCAAGTTGATGTAACCATCATAGTCTGAGTGTAAAATTTCCTTTAACAAGTTTTTAATGTGTATATTTCCCTCTAATTTTAAACCATTCCCTGGGCCAGCTTTTTGTTTTCTTCTTCTTCATCATCTTCTTCCTTTTCATCTCCTTTAAACACAGTACCAGAGTCAATGTTAGAAATGCTTTATCGGCATTTGGATCCATTTCCATTTCTGTCAAAATGCAGCACACATGAACAACGTGTGTTTCACAAGTGACGTTAAACTGACAAACTTGTTATATGACGTATGGGCTTGTTTGGCAATTCCATGGATAAATAAGAGCGAGTTTCAGAAATAAGTACTACATCTACATCGATATTCAACAAACCGCTGTGAAGTGATAGCATAGGGTACATCTCACGGTTCCGTAATTGTTGTTTTTATCCCCATTCCAATCACAAATGGAGAGAGGAACGAATGATTGTTTAAATGCCTCAGTGCATGCTGTAATTGATCTAATCTTGTCCTTTAGAGTCCCTATGTGAGCGAGACATATGAGGTGATAGTATATTCTTAGAATCGTCATTTATAGCCAGTTCCTGAAACTTTGCAAGTAGGTTTTCTTGGGATACTACTTCAAGATTCTACCAGTTTAGTTTCTTCAGCTTCTCTGTGAGACTCTGCCAATGATCAGACAAATCTGTGACCATTCGTACTGCCCTTCCCTGTATATATTCACCATCCCCTGCTAGTCCTATTTGGTACAGGTCCCACATACTCAAGCAACAATCTTAACAGGTAGTGAAATGTGTATAAAAATATATATGTTCTCTAGCTGTCCTTTCCAAAACCTTCAGTCATCATACCATATGATATAACACATACTGTCAAAATGAACTGCAACAAATACTTAAATAACTACATAGCATCTCTTAACTAACAGCAAATATATCAACTTCATCATTATTTTCATCTGCAAAGAACAAACTTCATTATCCATATTAGCACATTCTTCATCATTATTCATCATTATCCGTATCATCATAACTCTATAAAGGCACATTTGCATGCCGAGCGTGAGTTTCCGCGGAAACGCGAAATATTAATTAAATAAATAATCAGTGACTAATAAATAAAGCCTATGGCACACAACTGCAGCGCTGTGTCGCTGATAAAGACAAAAGAATAATTACGTTACTCTTATGTTTGATTAAGAGAGGAGAGAACTCAGGTAGAAGTGGTGCGAGAAGCACGTATTTTATTTTATTGTCTGGCACACCGCCATATTTTCATGTTATAGAAGAATACTGCGAGTTGCAACCACACTAGGCACTCGATTCTGTAATGAATTTATATTTATAAAAGTAAGTAGGATTATGAACTGTAGGCTATTTCATTGAATATATCTGATTTAACTAACTGTGTAACTTTTTTATGTTTAGTAGACAATCACCTCTGTACGACGTATTGGCATGGCTGGCAAACCATTGTAATATTGAGATTAGATCATGAGTCCGTACCTACCGCAGCAGTCTTTGGAAACGATTTAATTACGAAGTCCGATTATTTCAGTTTTCTTTCACGGTCAACTACGAGTTACATTGCCTTTTCCAAATAGCCATTGTCAAGCGTCTGATACCGAATAATTAAACGTCCACGTTCCAGATAAGCAAATACCAATTACAACCAATCATCATACATACAGAATAATTAATCATTAATATTTTATTCCATTTTATTTTTATTTATTTTATAACTTCATTATTATCATCACCTCTAAAGAAAAACTTCATTATCCATATTAGCACATTCTTCATCATTATTCATCACCATTCATTATCATCTGCAAAAGAGTCACTTCATTATTCATTATATAACTATTCCTTATTTCTATCATATTTCATCACTAAAACTAAAATGTGTAGTTCCGTCTGACAGCCTGCATCAATCGCCTCGTATTCTGAAAGAAAAAATTAGTTAAGACTCCAATTCTACGCTGTGTATAGTATATTCTTGTTAATGCTTGTTAATTCTGATCCATTTACTCTCCATCACGAGGTATTGCATCCTCTTTCGTTCATTCCGAAGGTGAAATTCCCATTTCTGTTTAATTTATTTCGTTTGCACGTTATTTCTTTCTGAAAATGATGAACAAAGATTAATGTCTTGCATTTAATTCATATACCCATTAGATAAAAACTGGTTTATAGTAACATAATTGAGCATACAGCATAGTATGACAGAAAACGTAATATGTCAAAAACATTTACAGTGTTCAGAAGGAAAAAATGTACACAGTGTATCACAATGTAGCAGCAAAAAAAAAAGTAAAGTAGTCACGATGTTTAGCTATCATAAGGCAAAATGTTAAAGTCAACTGGTGTTTGTTATACCTTAAATATTTCATAGTACATACAAACAAAACAGGAAAACAATCATACATACAGAAAAATATGGAAAATATTCACAGTCTAGGGTGTATAACGACAAGAAATGTGATCTTGTTTGTGTACAGCTTGTATGTTGTGTAGTTAATAGAGGCGAGAATTGAAGAGTTTAATGGAGAGAAAATTTGATAAAATTACTATATCACTAGATAGAATTGCATAATTATTCGTAAGATACGTAATTTTATCTGGAAAATGTGCACTGTCTAATGTGTAACGACAAGAAAAGCGACCTGCTAACCTTACCCTGCCGGGCACTTGCCAAGAAAAAATACGACAATCATCAGTAAGTAGTCACATAAATATAATTGCATAAGTTGTCATAAAATGTGTAAGTTCATCTGGAAAAATATGCACGGTCTGGTGTGTAACGACAAGAAAAGCGACCTGCTAACCTTACCTTGCTGGGCACTTCCCAAGAAAAAAAATATACGACAATCATCAGTAAGTAGTCACATAAATATAATTGCATAAGTGGTCACAAAATGTGTAAGTTCATCTGGAAAAATATGCATGGTCTGATGTGTAACGACAAGAAAAGCGACCTACTAACCTTACCTTGCTGGGCACTTGCGAAGAAAAAATACGATAATCATCAGTAGGTGTTCATGTGAATATAATTGCATAAGCGGTCATAAAAAATTAGGAAATGGCATTACAGTGTGATAAATCATAAAGTATTTTCATTCAATAAAAGGTTTGATGTTGGATATGTGGTGGTTCCCTTTGGTTTTTCTGGTTCTCAAAGTTTCGACGTGTACTACATTGGGGTGAGGAATGCTGCGAATCCGATATGGACCTGCATATAGAAGTTCAAATTTACTGCACCTACCTTTTCCTCTATTCGATAAATAGTGTGTACATACTAATATCTTCTGTCCTATGTGAAAGTCATGGCGTATACAAACCTGTTTTTGCTGTCTTGTCCGGCGCTCTGCGGCACATTTGATGTTGTTCAGCACAATGTCAATTATTTTACGGTGTCGTAGTCGACGAGATGTAGGAAATGTTACTAATTCTTTAATTTTGTTAGGTGGTTCAACATTTTTCAGTATAACAGACGGAGATAGCATAGTAGATTCATTCGGTATGGAATTAATTACATCTTGGAATGAGAGTATGTGTGTGTCCCAATCAATATGTTTTTTATGGCAGTAAATTCTACACAGTTTACCAATTTCTTTCATTAATCGGTCACAAGGGTTCGAAGAAGCTTGGTACCTGGATATATATATCGGAGAAATGTTTCTAACTCGTAACATATGTGTCCATATAGCAGATCGAAACTGTGGTCCATTGTCGGAAATTACTTTCAACACATGCCCTACATGAAATAGAAAACGTTTTACAAATGCTTTCGAAACAATTTTAGCAGTAGCTTTGCGTAACGGAGTGAAGGTAACAAATTTTGAAGTGAGTTCAACAGCGACAAAGATGTAGCAAAAACCTCTATTAGTTCTGGGAATCGGACCAAAAATGTTTACAGCGGCCATGTGTCTTAATTTAACAGGTACAATGGGATGTAATGGAGGAATATGTGAAGTCGTGTCTGATTTAGCTTTCTGGCAGATTTTACATGACGCTAAAACTCGTCGTATACATTTCTCCATGTTGGTAAAATAACAGTTCTGTCTCAGTATAAGAAAACATTTTCGGCTCCGTAATGTGCGTAACTTAAATGAGTATACCAGATTAATTTGTTAAAAAGTTCATCAGGAATGCATAATAACCAATTGTTGCTGTCAGGATGAGAGCGGCGAAACAGAATGTCATTGCGTACAGTGTAATGGTTTCTGATAGTAACATTATTCCTATCTTGCCAAAGGTGTTTAATCTCTTTCCATACATTGTCTTTATTCTGCTCTTGTGCTATGTCTTGTAATGACGACGAAATGAAATTTTCAAATGGAACTTGTTGAATGTACACGACGCTGAAATTTGCTTTGCAGAAGTTGGTTACGATGTCTTGCTGATTGTTGCTGAGAGAACGGGATAGTGCATCTGCTACAATATTTTGTGTGCCGGGAATGTGAACAATTGTAAAATTAAATTCCTGCAAATAAAGTTTCCATCTACTTAATCTGTCGTTTGTAAATTTAGCCGAAAGCAAAAATTGTATCGCTCTGTGGTCTGTGTAAACGGTCGTATGTCTTCCGTAAAGAAAATGCCGAAATCTCGTAAAAGCCCATACAACACATAATGTTTCAAGTTCAGTAACAGAATAATTGCGCTCAGCAGCTGACAGAATGCGACTCGCAAAGGCGATGTTTTTAACTACTGTACAACCATCTTCTTCAATTTCCTGAAAAATATGTACGCCTAAAGCGGTGTTAGAACTGTCGGTCGCAATGGAAAAATTTCTAGTAAGATCTGGGTGCGATAAAAGTGGTGCATTCAACAAAGCATGTTTCAAATAACATTTTCGTAAACAAGATTCTGCGTATCAAAAGTATTGCTTGCGTTACTGGAATATGCAACCTGTACTGTATCTAGTCAAATTCTATCTGATGTGTTATTATTTTCAGGAGGATGCTGTGGCATTTCGACTATTTGAATTGTTCTGTTATTTCTTCCAGACGTACTACGTTCTGGATGATACCTACTGTCTGGTTCATTAATGATAATATGTTGTTGCTGATCTTCTTGCTGCTGATAAGATCGACTGTTATTAAATGTACGCTGAAAATTGTGCTCATTATTTTTACATCTGTCGTGATAGTCATTTCTATACGGCGCATTGCGATAGGAATTGAAATAGTGTGTTTTCTGTACGTACTGATTTCCTTGTTGCTGTGCGTTACTATGTGTTGGAGCTGATGCTATACGTGCACGCGGCGAAACATTAAAGCTTGGTTGACCTTGTAGACTGCATTGTTGGTTAGGTATGCTAACCGGCTGGTTTTGTTACTGTTGTTGGGAAAAACGTCTATTGTTACCAAAAATGTGTTTGCGACTGCTGAAAATTTTGCACATACTGATGATTAAAAATTTTTTTGTCTGTTATTAAAGTTCTTGTGGTTGTCATTTCTGGAGCGTCTAATGAAAAATGTCACTTTCGGTAAAGCTTGTCGTATCAGGTTTTCTTTACTCATTTCTAATACTAGATAGATCCATAGTTGAAGAGCTGTTTTGATAGATATAAAGGATAGTAGAAGAGGAGGCAGCAGTGCAGAAAACTAAAGATGAAACAGCACTACTACGGCTCGGGGCCCTGTGTACGCTACGGCACATATTCATTAAAGCGTAATGAATCCCCTGAGGTTTATTATGCGCTGCAAATACATTTTAGCTTTTGCGTTACAGGCAATGCCGGTGAAAATTCAAAAGTAAATTGCTGTATCCATGCTAATTGTAGTTTCTTCATTACAGGCAATGCTATTGAAAGTACAAAAATAAATTCTCGTATACAGTTCAAAGCGTGCACCTGTGCTCTGTCATTCTCAAATACCTTAGATTTTTTTACACATACAAATTGCTCGAAATCAACGTTATCGTCACTGAATGTGTGAACAGGTTCACGATTGTATGAGAATCTATTTGTCTGTGACTGTTCGGAATCTAAGTCATGTACTCTCTGTAAATTACCCAAATTATACTGGCTGTGTGATTGTGAGAAATGTTCGGAATGTGTCGTATGCTGTGACGTGTTATTAACTGAAATATTGTTTATCTCTGTCACTTCTTGTTGTAAAGTTGACAATTTTCTACGCAATGTATTATTAGATGAATCTATCTCACTGATTGTCTGCTGTAGATTTTGGAATTCAGGTGTTTGATGGAACGAAATCGGTGAAGTATCGTCTGATTTGCTGTCATTATTACTTTCAATAACGTCAATACGACTGGCCAATTCATCATATTTTTCAGTCAGTATTTTTACCTGATCATCGTTTATAGTGTCAGAAGCATTAATTTGTTTTTGTATTTTACGTGTGGTTTCGTTCAGTTTTTTAACGTCAGCTTTGATGTCATCGTTAGTTCTAATTGTTCGAGTCTGTCGGTCACTGTTTGAAAATCTACTGTGTGTGTATCTGTTTTTGATTTAAGATCGGAAATTTCATCACGCAACTCGGTGTTCAACTGTTTGATTGTATTAATTTCGTCTGATACAGTAGCAATATTGTTGTCTACGTATGCTTTTGCTTTCGTAAACAATTTACGTTTATCTTCCTGTCTTTGTGCGGTAATTGTTTCCATAACTTGTCGTTTTACTTTATTCTGTTCCTGTATAAATTTACGGAAACGCATTCCACTGTTTTGTAGGTGGTGATTAAAGCGTTCGTCAATTTGGCTGTTCTGTTGGTCGAATTTCGTGTCTAGTTTTGCATCCAGTGTGCGCGAAAGTTCTGCTGTCATTAATTTAAACTCGTCGCGTAACTGTGTTGCTTTTTCAGAGCATTGTTTACCGACAGCACTAATTTAGTCTCTAAGTGATTCTGTTGCAGCTGTTTGCATATCCCTTAATTCTTGCGCAACAGATCTAATTTCTTCGCTACTTTTCCTAGCACAAGCCTCAATTTCCTCACGTAATTGTTCTTTAGTATCATGACACTGTGCGGCAACAGCTGTAATCTGTTCACTAAGCTGTCTGGAATTGTTGTCTAATTTTTCATTAAGGTTGTCATGTTTTTCATTAAGTTGTTTGATCTGTTCACTAAGTTGTTTGGAATTAATGTCTAATTGTTCATTAAGTTGTTTGTGGTTTTCCTCTTGTCTTTCATTCGACTGTCTGGTATTTTCGTCTTGTTTTTTAAGATGTTCATTAATTTGTTTGTAATTGTCGTTCTGTTGTTCATTGAATTGCAGCAATAATGCTACAACTTGATCCAGGTCAAATTTAGCAACTCTTTTCTCTGACCTGCATGGTGGTGTGTCTTCATTTGTCACGTTTTGTGTATCCATTTGGATATTCTGTGATTCTTGAAAATGTTTGCTAATCAGATGTGCACTGTTAGTCTCTACACCGGAATTAAATAAATCTGTCGTACTCTGATTACACTGTTCATTTTCATTAGAAAAATTTGTCTGTTCATTAGTTAAATTTTGCAAACCGGGTGTATCAAGCTGGGCAGCGCTCATTGCAACAGAACGCCCCGCGTCATCAATTGTCGCTACATTAACAAAGGACACAATTGAATTCGTTTGTTTATTATTAGGATAAAAATCATTACAAGTGGTCTGTACGCACTGATTGTCTGTAAATGGAGGACTGTCATCATTACACTGCGTGTCGCAAGTACTATCGGTCAAATTATTTAAGTCGGCTATTTCACTCATTATACATCGTGATGTACTGTTTACAGTTTTTTGCGGCATTTTTCACAAGTCAAATATTATTCACAAATGAAACAAACACAATGCAAAAAATGCAACAAACACAAATACAACAAAAAGCAAAAAAATTGCCGATGATCTGTGGAAGAAAGAGTGACAAATTAGTAAATGCATTGCGCCAAATGCTAATTACATTTAAGTAATTAAGAGCAGATATATGACAACTTCTCAGAAGATTCACAAAGAAGTACGATCCTGGTCCGGATGTCGCCAAGTGTAACCTCCCTGCACGTAATTTTGATTTATGAAAATAATGAAAATGGTAATGGAGCCAAATGTAACCTCCCAACAAAAATTAAGGAATGAAAATTGACCATAAACCAACAACAATATTAATTAAATAATGAACCCTGAACCAAATGGAACCTCTCAGCAGAAATAATAATATCTGGTAAATTTTATAAGGACAGCAGCGCTGACCTTCGGCCC
Source organism: Schistocerca nitens (assembly GCF_023898315.1). Classification (NCBI taxonomy): domain Eukaryota; kingdom Metazoa; phylum Arthropoda; class Insecta; order Orthoptera; family Acrididae; genus Schistocerca; species Schistocerca nitens. The sequence continues at coordinate 100,371,853 of NC_064620.1, read as the reverse complement.
TGTATTCTGAATAACAAAAGCAAAATTCTTACCTCAATAAAAACTGCAACTATGTCTGCTCTTATCTATCGACACATCTTCGTGCAATGCTGGCGTATAATTTTGTTGATTCTTGGAAGGAATGCATAAGAAATATTCTTTAAATTGAAATGAATGCTTTTTCTTCCAAAGAATGGAAAAATTCTTTAAATTGAAATGAATACTTTTCTTTAAAAGAGTTACTTTATAAAAAAATTATTATTGGGGCATTTTTTCTGAAAAAATTAAATTACAATTAACATACATTATTAATTATGCGCAAGGCTGCTTTTTTACCTTCTACAACAATACTCATCCTCCAGAATCCTGACCAGAGTCGCAACCAGAGCACACAGCCGACGCATGCCGACTCCCTACTACCGTATCCGACTGACTGCTGACTTCTACTCGCGCAGACAAGTGCAGACTGACTTCTACTGTCGACTCGCGCAGGCTAGCCCAGACTCGCGACAAGCAACAACTAACGACAAAACTACTCTCTGGTCAGAGATTCTGTCATGACTCGCCCATCGCCGGTGAAGCATACACCTTACAACCTAATCTTGACTATTGTGACCAAGTGTTGTCAAAATTGAAATCTAACAGATGTTTTTATTTAAGCTGTCTTGACAGTTTCTATTAAGATATTCATCTATGGGGTAGAAGGATTTGCCTATCAAAAAGTCTTTCAAACTCTGTTTAAATTGTGCCTTATCTGAAACCAAGTGTGTTCCAGAATATTGGACCCCTTTTTGGACCAAGGGAAGTGATTTTAGGTCTTTATGTAGATTGTTCTTATTGGTAGTACTGGTACTATGTATTGAGCTATTGTCTGGAAACAGAGATGTATTACTTGCAACAAATTTAATTAAGGAACAAATATACTGAGAAGCAGTGGTTAGAATACAAAGTTCCTTGAACAGGTTTTTACAAGATGTTCTTGAATTTACGCCACATATAATTCTTATGACACGCTTTTGCACCCTAAAAACTTTTGCTCGGTTTGATGAGCTGCCTCAAAACATTATCCCATATGACATAATACAATGAAGGTAAGCAAAGTATGCAATTTTTTAAATATTTATATCTCCTACATCTGGCATCATTCTCACTGCAAATACAGACTCGTTTAGGCCCTTAAGCATTTCTGTGGTAAGCCCTTCCCAACTGATTTTATTATTGAATTAAAATCCCATAAATTTAACACTGTCAACCTCTTCGATCTGCATGTCTTCATATGTTTTACTCATGCTGGAAGGAAATCACTTACAGGTTCTAAACTGCGTATAGTGGGTCTTTTCAAATTTTAATGACAGTAAATTAGCTTTAAACCACTTATTAATGTCAGTGAAAATTTTATTAGCAGCTATTTCTAAATCTGTACTTGACTTGCTACTTATTGCAATGTTTGTATCACCTGCAAACAAAACAAACATAGCATCTGGCAACGTAACAGGTGAGAGGTCATTAATGTACACAAGAAAAAGCATTGGACCCAAGGTGGAACCTTGAGGAACACCACATGTAATTAATTCCTAGTCAGATGAAGACTGACTGCTTACTGCATAGGTATTTTGCAACGGCATCCTTTGTTTCATGTTAGATAGATAAGACTCAAACCATTTCACAGCAATGCCAGTGACACCACAATATTCTAATTTACTGAAGAGAATGCTGTGGTTCACACAGTCAAAGGCTCTTGACAGGTCACAGAAAATGCCAGTAACCTCTAATTTATTATCTAATGAATTAAGTACTTTCTCTCTGTAAGTGTATATAGCTTTCTCTATATCAGAACCCTTAAGAAATCCAAACTGTGACTTGGACAACATATTATTTGCAGTGAGATGCTTAAGGAGATGCTTGAACACAACCTTTTCATATATTTTTGAGAAAGCCGGCGGAAGTGAAATTGGTCAATAGTTTGATGGTATCTCTTTATCCCGCTTCTCGTAAAGAGGCTTAACTTCAGTATATTTTAGGCAGTTTGGAAATGTTCCACTGATAAGAGATTGATTACACAAATAACGTTTTAGATAGAACACAACTCTCGTGAGCACTCTTTGATTAACTTTGTTGATATGTTAGCATACTCACTGGAATACTTAGATTTTAAGGATTTTATGATGGATGCTACTTCTTTGGGATACGCGTGTGTCATTTCCATTTTACTGAAGTTATTTTTAAAGGCTGGTCTCAGATACTCCATTGAACTGTTCACCGAACCTGGTAATCCCAAGCTGTCAGTAACAGAAATGATGTACTTGTTTAAGAGGTTTGCAACACTACATGTACTAGTTACGAAAGTCTCGTTTATTTTTAGAGCTATCTGTTCCTCCACCTGTCTCTGCCTTTGTTACCTGATGTAATTATCTTTTCTGCTTCGATTTCTGGGTTACTTTCTTCAATATTTTGCAGTGTTCTTTGTAATACATAACAATTCTAACATCACAGCTGCTCCTAGATAGTACATACAGTCTCCTCTTTGTCATACAAATGTATATTCCTTGTGTAATCCACAGTTTATCTTTTTTACTTCTGTGAGATTTGAGTTACCTTCAGGGGAAAACAGTTTTCAAAAGTGGAGGCTACTTGATTAATGAACGTTTTGTATTTTACATTTGAGTCAGACGTATTGTAAACATCTATCCAGTTCACGTCTTTGAACAATTTCCTGGATTTCTTAATTTTTACTTATTCATTATCCTCCTGTACACAGATTTAATAGATTTTTTATCCTCACAAGTTTCAACATTTAACAAAAGCTGCTGCACGTCATGATCAGATAGCCCATTTACTATTGGTTTTGTGATATGCCTTTTTTCCCCTGGTTTGTCTACAAAGAGTTTATCAATAGCAGTCTCAGAGCATGTACATGTCCTAGTAGCAAAGTTCACAGTAGGAACTAAATTGAATGATAGTGTTACTGACTGCAATAATTGTTCACTGACAGAACATTTCAATAAACCCACATTAAAATCCCCAGCAACCACTATTTTCTTTTTTTTACTATCAGATGGGATTTACTAAGAATCAACAAAGGAAAGCTGAGTTAAGCCTTCGTCAAAACATATACCAAACTTTATAATTCCTTTTAACTACTGAAAAACACATTCACCATCTTCCAGTGACTAACTTTCGTTTATTACTAAATCTTCCAATGCAGTTAATAGCAAAACTGAGATCTAAACGAGATACTGTTGCAAGGTAGACTCCCAATAGCGTCTCTATAGCTTTCAGTCCTTTCCAATGGAGCATCATTGACAAGATTTTCTTCATATATCAACATTCCATACTCCATAGGTTTAGCTACTGGATTCAAATCATAAAAATTAACTGTCTTAAGATTTTCTTTTTATACATACACAGATTTACAAAAATTCTTGTAACTTATTTTAATCTCTGTCCCAAGATATGACAGTTGATTTCGAAATATTCAGTCATATGTTATTTCAGACTTGTGATTCGATTTGTTCAAAACTTCAGAAACACTGTCTGTCCTCCTTCCAGTAACTAACCCATCGTCAACAAGCAATGCTAATACTGTGATTCTGTTTTAACTACAGTAGATACAAGGCTCATGGTCAGTGTTAATAAACCCTAGTAACATCAGTATGAGTATTCCTCATTGCAATTCTTTGGACCTTGTTAGTGCACTATATAAACTATTCTTCAGCCATCAAACCCCATTTGTACCATCGTTGAATCCCTTGGATTGGCTCTTGTAGATTTACTCTTGTAGATCGCAGTACAGAAATACTATCTCTACATCAAAAGTTCTTATTTTCACTGTATTTGTAGCAGCAAGACTAGGAAGTAGTCTAATTGATTCGTAACGTGCTACAGGGCTAAAAGTTTATGAACACCTGTAGTCCAGCCCTTCCTCTTGCTCAAAATCTCTTGCAAATAGCTTAGCTTTATAATGTCCATCTTGCTTTATATGCAGTATCAAGTGACAGGTTAAGTGTTTTACATTCTTTAGACGTTATACAAGACTCCAAATTTACAGTTTTATTAGCGATATATATTCATCAGTCACTACTTTGCGCCAAGTCATTTATATAGAAATGTCTTCAACTTCGTGTATGATGACAAATTTTGCGTAATTTCTGCATTATGCAGCCATTTTGTAGTCTGTCGATCTGATAGACTGTCTAAAGTGTCGTTGGTCACGTAGTTTTTGGGGTGAGTCTCTATTTTGTGTTATATAATCAGATGACACGCTGCACTCTTCAGACACATCACCCAGTGAATCATCATATATTTGGTTCTATTTTGGATGCCAATACTCAGTCCATTCTTCTTTTCTCTTGTGAGTGTCTTTACTATGGCAGCTTCTTCTTTATTCTTTCATCAGATATGACATTATGAGAAGCAACAACATCCTTATCATTGGGTAGGTAGATTACAAATCATATCTAACAAAGATTCCCTTCTTTGATTTCTTTTCAGTCTTTCTTCATTTGGGATTCTCATTCAAAACATTGGAATCACACCCAAAACTTCTCAACTTAGTAACTCACATTTTCTCTCCAAACTACGATTTAGCAGGACTTTTTCCTTTTACTGAAATTTTTCCAGTTTTATTTAATGTAAAGATCACGTAATTTATCGTTTCAGCTCAGAAAGTCTCATTCAGTTTTCTTGCATGTATTGCTGATCATGCTGACTCGACAACCTTATGCATTTGTTTTTCAATTCTTCTGTTTTTTTTTAGGTGTGTGTATTTGGTGCTGATGTAAAACATTCCAAGTTCATCCAGAGTTTTTATTTTTTACTGAGAGCATAGTTGATTTTGGTCTCATCAGATTTTCTTCCCAAACTAATTTGCTTTCATTTTCATGAAAGTTTCTTATTTGGCAACAGCTTCATCGTTTCTTTCAGTAAATAAATTCAGAAATGGGGAAAAACAACTTTAACCAACAGAAAATAACTTGCTCCTCCCCACAATGTGAGATTTGTATCACACAAGTCAACATGAATTACATGCAGTGTACTTTCAGCATCTTCATATTTGTCAGAAGAGATTTGTGGTGTTTGCTGTAGATACAACCAACATTCCAATCATCAATATAATTAATGCCAATTCTTTTTATCATTTGTCTAACATATGTGTCATTTTGATATTGCAAACTGTTTATGCCATTTTAATTGTGATTGGTATCATGCTTTTGTTTAACATGTTCATATGAAACAACATTTTATGCACCTGTCACTCACTTCAGCCTAAATCTACATTTTCCAAATTGTCAGTAGTTTTGAAAATTTAGATGTCCACATTTGAAATCTGAACATATACCTCATCTAAGTTTTGCATAACAGAAAATTAATTAAGGTTTATTTTTGGTTCATTTAAAACATTCTCCAGAACTACATCATGCCAATTTTCTCCATCGAAAGCCTAAAATTCAGTATCTCCCACTCCATTTCCTTTGAACTCAGTAGCATTGCGAGTCAACACTTCTGTATATTGACCTAATTTTACATTATTTATCAACCAGTACTTCCTAAATATCATGTTTTGCTTTGTGCCACCATCTTGGTAGCAAGTGTTTTCTCAATCAGATAGCAAATTTATTTAATTTACGTTGGCAACAGATAGTTCAACACTGACTAGTGCTTTTCGTTTGAGAGCTTTTGATTTTTTTGCTGTCGAGTTTTTTACTTGTGCCATTTCTGTCTAATGTTACATTTAGGTACTTAAGGAAAATGACCCTTTCCTTTGCGGTTGTGTTTATACAATATGATATATATTTGGCACATGGTTTATTTCTACAATGTTTCTTTACATGCCCATTTTTGCTGCATTTGAAACATTGAACTGTAGACTTTTCATGCCGATTTGCTTAGACTTCTTTTGTTTTAAGATGAAAGTATTTTTGGCATGTTTGAGTGTTCTGTTGTTTCATTTAATCTATCCTCTTTCAGATGCAAACGTTCAAATAACGTGTCGAGATGTTTATGGGATGCTGTGACATTGCCCCATGTGTCATGGAAGAGATGAAATTGTGGTGATGACATCCCAAGAATTTGCTGCACAACCCATTTTTATTTCATAACTTCAATTTTAACTCTGAATGTTGTGTGTATTCTTGAATCTGCATGCAGTTTGAATTGCTGACTTACTAGTATTGTATTTGTAACTGAGGAAATTTTCTGCAAACCTTCCATCATTAAATCAGATTTCTTGTCATATGGAATTTCTAATTTTTAGTCTTTTGACTAGTAGACTTTCATTTTGCTATTTTTCTGGCTATATTGGTACTGATACTGAAAACTATAAAAATTTGGGCCTTGTGATCTTTCCCAATCCAAGACTTTACATTTTATTCATTTTGTTCTCTCTTTCAACTTTAATATTAAATCTAGTTTAAATCACTGAGAAATGGAATTAACATTTCTGTAATGATCCTATGGCAAACGTTCCGATTGTGACTTAATAGAATACAAATAGACAAATATACTCTCTCTGAACATAAAACTCGTTACTGACTTTTCTAAATGTACTACATTACTGATCTGTTTGTTTGCTCCTTTATAATAGCTGATATCCAATTTTCTACTTGCATGTGTCTGGTCCTGCAACCTCTCAATGAATTCTTATTTTAAAGATAGGTAACTATTTTTATTCTGTTTAAAGGAATGCACTTACAAACTGCTTGAACCAGAAAAAAACAGACAAGTGACTGAGCAAAGAGTAATTACTACATACATCATTATTAAAAATACACGGAACATATATAAAAGCACCTTGCACGGTATATAGCAAGGACACATAGAAAAATGGGTAACTCATCTGCAAAAAGTCTGAGGTTACTATTAATGTTGTTCACAAGGTCATTAACGTACAACATGGACAGCAAGGGTCCCAACTCACTTTCCTGGGGTTCACTCAGAGTTAAATCTGTTGATGACTCGCCATCCAAGACAATTTGCTTCTCGCTCTCTACCAAAAATTCTTCAATGTCGTCACAAATTTTGCTCGATACCCCATAGGATCGTATTTATGATAATAAGTGTGTAGAAGGGATCTGAGACAAATGCTTTTAGGAAATCAAAAAATAGTGCGTCCACCCAACTGTCTTGTTGGGTAGACCATCAGTGACAGAGCACCTCGTGTTCCTGCTGCTAAGAAGGCGAACACAGCGTTCGTTTGTTGTATATTTTTATGAGCTTCCAGGAGGAGCGACTTATTTATTTACAGATATCTGTGTAGTTATTCGATTATTTTTGTAATTTCTTGCGTGTTTGAGTGCTTAAGAGGCGCAATCTTTTATTTTAATAACAGTGCAGTGTACCATACCTGCCAGCCGCTTGTGGCCGAGCGGTTCTGGGCGCTTCAGTCTGGAACCGCGCGAACACTACGCTCGCAGGTTCAAATCCTGCCTCGGGCATGGGTGTGTGTGATGTCCTTAGGTTAGTTAGCTTTAAGTAGTTCTAAGTTCTAGGGGACTGATGACCTGAGATGTTAAGTCCCATAGTGCTCAGAGCCATTTGAACCATTTTTTGTACCATACCGCCATTGATATCGACCCTCGGATTGTTCATGCTTTTGTTGGTTTTGGTTAGTATAGCTCAGTGTCAGATATACCGTCAGTGACAGAGCACCTCGCGTTCCTGCTGCTAAGAAGGCGAGTACACCGTTCGTTTGTTGTATATTTTTACAAGCTTAAAATGGGAGCAACTGCAGTAACATATAGGAACTGAGATTGCTGTGTATAGATGTGAGCTGAGTTGGTGACCCTTCGCTCACAGCTCCAGGCTCTGTCGGCTTCCATCACACAGTTTGAGGCTGCTGCCAAGGGGCATCACTGTGGGGGTTCGGATGCGGGGATGTGAGAGACGCTGAGCAGGCCCCACAAGTCTCCTGTTCAGTCCACTGCTGTGGCGAGCCCAGGTACTGCCTGCACTGAGGTTGACCCATCACCTGTGGTCGAGTGGGACATCATTCCAGAGTCTGGCAGGCAGAGAAAAACTTTCCGAGGTGCCAATTGTAGGGCCTCCTTGGTTCGTTTGTTGAACAGGTTTCGGGCGTTACCTGTGGCTGACGATGTCTCTGAGCCGGATGCAGTCGTCCACCCTGTTCCAGAGCAAGCTTCTCGGCCCACAAAGTCTGGGCATTCACTGAGGGTGAGTTTGCTGGTAGTTGGGAGCTCCAATATTAGGTGCATAAAGGAACATGGCTGCCAAGAAGGGGAAGTACGCCAGTGTGCAAGTGCACTCCGTGTGCATACCAGGGGGAGTCATTCCGGATGTGGAAAGGCTGCTTCCGGAAGCCATGAAGAGTACAGGGTGCAGCCAACTCCAGGTGGTGGCTCATATCGGTATCAATGACGTATATTGCTTTGGATCAGAGGAGATTCTCTCTGGTTTTTGGCGGCTAGGGAAATGGTAAAGACTGTCAGTCTTGCTTGCGAGATTAAGGCTGAGCACACCATCTGCACCATCATTAATAGAACCGACAGTTGTCCTTTGGTACAGCGCTGAGTGGTGGGTCTGAATCAGAGGCTCAGTCGGTTCTGTTACCGTGTTGGCTGCAGATTCCTTGACTTGCGCCATCCGGTGGTGGGATTCCAGGTTCTACTTAAAAGGTCAGGAGTCCACTACACACAGGAAGCGGCTACATGGGTAGTGGGGGCTGTGTGGAAGGGTCTGAGCAGGTTTTTAGGTTAGATGGCCTCAGGAAACCACAGAAACGGCGTCCGTCTAAAAGGGGGCAGGTAAAACACAGCAAGTTAGTTGCAGAGACGGTCGGTATTGTAGTTGTAAATTGTCGTAGCTGTGTTAGGAAAGAACCAGAGCTCCAAGCCCTAATAGAAAGCACTGAAGCTCAAATAGTTATAGGTACAGAAAGCTGGCTAAAGCCGGAAATAAGCTCAAAAGAATTTTTTTCTAACGATCTAACAGTGTTCGGAAACGACAGATTAAATACAATTGGTGGTGGAATATTTATTGCTGTTAGAAGTAGTTTGCCCTGTAGTGAAATTTAAGTAGATAGATCCTGCGAAATAATATTGGTAGAGTTTATACTTGACAATCGGACTTAACTGTTAATTGAGTCGTTTTACCAACCCCCCTACTCAGAAGCTATAGTTGCTGAACAGTTTAAAGAAAAACCTGAGTCTCATTTCAAATAGGTACCCCATTCACATAATTATAGTCGGTGGTGACTTCAATCTATGCTCGATATGCCGGAAAAATTATACGTTTAAAGCCAGCAGCAGGCACAAAACGTCATTCGAAATTATACTGAATGCTTTCTCAGAAAATTATTTTGAACAATTAGTTCATGAGCCCACTCGAAGCGTAAATGGTCGCGAAAGCATACTTGCCCTCTTAACAACAAATAATCCTCGGCAAACAGTGAGTATCATGACGAATACAGAGATTAGTGACCACACGGCTGTAGCTGGTAGGCTGAATACCATAACTCCTACAACCATCAAAAAGAAATGCAAAGTATATCTATTTACAAAAGGTGATAAAAATGCTCTTAACGCCTTTCTAAGAGACAGTCTGCACTCCTTCCGATCTGATCATGTAAGCGTAGAAAGTTGTGGAATGATTTCAAAGAGATAGTAACGACAGCAACTGAGAGATATATACGACATAAATTAATAAGTGATGGTACTGATTCTCTGTGGTCCACAAAACGGGTCAGATCGCTGTTGCAGAAGCAGCCAAAAAAGCATGCCAAATTTAAAAGAACGCAAAATTCCCAAAACTGGCAAAGTTTTGCAGAAGTTCGAAATATAGTGCGCACTTCAATGCGAGATGCTTTCAATAATTTCCACAACGGAACTCTGTCTCGAAATCTGGCAGAAAATCCAAAGCGATTCTGGGCATACATAAAGCACACCAGTGGCAAGACACAATCAGTACCTTCACTGCGCGATAAGAATGGTGAAGTCACTGATGACAGTGCTACTAAAGCAAAGTTATTAAACACAATTTTCTGAAACTCCTTCACTAAAGAAGACGAAGTGAATATATCTGAATTTCAATCAAGAACAATTGCCAAGACGATAAACATAGAAATAGATATCCTTGGTGTCGAAAAACAGCTTAAATCACTTAGTAGAAGCAAGACTTCTGATCCAGATTGTATACCTGTCAGGTTCCGCTCAGAGTATGCTGATACAATAGCTCCATATTTAGCATTTATATACAACTGGTCGCTCACAGAAAAATCCTTACCTAAAGACTGGAGAATTGCTCAAGTCACTCCAATACCCAAAAAGGGAAGTAGGAGTAATCCGTTGAATTACAGGCCCATATCACTAACGTCGATCTGCAGTAGGGTTTGGAACATATACTGTATGTGAACATTATGAAGGACCTCGAAGAAAACGACTTATTGGCCGGCCGGAGTGGCCGATCGGTTCTAGACGCTTCAGTCTGGAACTGCGCTACCACTACGGTCGCAGGTTCGAATCCTGCCTTGGGCATGGATGTGTGTGATGTCCTTAGGTTAGTTACGTGTAAGTAGTCCTAAGTTCTAGGGGACTGATGACCTCAGCTGTTAAGTCCCATAGTGCTCAGAGCCATTTGAACCAAAACGATTTATTGACACATAGTCAGCACGGATTCCGAAAATATCGCTCTTGCGAAACACAACTAGCTCTTTATAGTCATGAAGTAATGAGTGATTTCACCAGGGGATGTCAAATTGATTCCATGTTTTTAGTTTTCCAGAAGGCTTTCGACAACATTCCCCACAAGCGTCTTCTAACCAAACTGCATGCCTGTGGAATATCGCCTTAGTTGTGCGACTGGATTCGTGATTTCCTGTCAGAAAGGTCACTGTTCGTACTAATAGACAGAAAGTCATCGAGTAAAACAGAAATAGTATCCGACGTTCCCCAAGGAAGTGTTATATGCCCTCTATTGTGCCTGTTCTATATTAACGACATAGGAGACAATCTCAGTAGCCGTCTTAGGTTGTTTGCGGATGAGAGTGGAATGGTGGAGAGACAGCTTGAAGGTGGTTCATTGACCCCTCTGCCAGTCACTTTATTGTGAATAGCAGAGTAATCACGTAGATGTAGATGTAGATCCAAAGATTTCCTTTGGCATGTGTGAAAAGTGCGAATTAGGTTCCACATGATCGATGTTTTCGGAATTCATGCTATTTGGCATGGAGGAGGTCATTGTGTTCAAGATATCTCTTTCATGTCTAGGCTCAGAAAATGTACTAAGCTTGTGCAACAGTGAGCAGTTTGGTAGTTAACCTGGTCCCTAACGCCGACTAGTCGGTGTTCCAGTTTTCTTGGTGGAAGGTAGGCGGTATGGGTTTTATGAACATTTTTATTGGGTTGCATAAAATTTTGACAAAGTATTTGGTAAGTAGTTATTATTATGGGCCAGTTGTACAATCTCAGAGAAATAGGGTGTCTAAAGTAAGCGATAAGCATTCCAGATCGCAAATTTATTCGTTTGAGGATGTTTTGAAGCTGGTGGATATTGCAGAAGAATTGGAGAGTGTAGTAGAAAACACAGGAACTTCAGCACTCTCATTGAGTCAAAGTATTCGTGCAAAATATTTAGCTAAGTTTGTAGGGAACTTGCATGTATAACATTAAAACGTTCTGTCGTAAAATTAGTAAAGGACCAGGTTTGACCAGTAAGAGATCATCCTGGATTTTCCAGTGAAGTAAGGGAAAAAGAAAGCAACAGTATCCATTCATAAACAACTTCACACAGATTGACAGAGCACAAATTGGTGGTGTACCATACGTGAAATGTAAGTTTCAAGTTGTGTGAAATGAAATTTACAATTTAATAAAGTTGTCAAGGAAATATAAAAGCAACTGCGAAATGCAGACTACTTTGTGGAATAGATGGTCTTTCCAGAGTCTCGAAGTGTGACAACGGAGACATCATTGAGATTGATTTCACTGACAATGCTGAGAGGTATTACTGGCTAGCTTGCTGTTGTATTTATGTCTTAACAGCAAGGGGTTTCCACAGAAAGTACCATTGCTGAATTATTGAAGATTGTGCATCCACTTTTGCAGTTCTTCGGCATATGATGTGATTATTAATAATTATATTGAGCATTTATCCGAAGAATAAGATGCCAACATTTACAATAAACGGCGATAATCTTTTTATAATCCTGGGGTAGAAATGTACCTATGAAACATATTCAAACCGGAGGCTGTTATTGTATCTCACCCGAAATTTTTGAGAAAGAGTAGCTGTTTCATACATAATTTTGGCTTTCACAATCATCTTTAACAGCTATATGTAATCTAGAGGAGGGGGGGGGAGTTAAGTAACTGGACTCATGACATATCCACTGTTTTCATCCTTTTCTACAGTCATCTCAGTTTGAAACTGTCAGTTTCGTTTTCAGAATAAAAATATACATGTTCTCAAATGTGAAAGATTAAGCAGAGTTGCAGATGGTAATGCTTCAAAAGTAGCATTACAAGAACTAGAGAAGGAAGGAAGAACTGTATTGGTTTTTTAACAAAAGCATACATTAACAATTAGTACCAGAAAATACAAATTGAACAAATTACTTCAGAATAAAAGTATTTTTTTCCATAGTCATTTGTTTATTTTATTTTCACTTAATTACATCAGAGAACTGAACTTAACGAAACTGTCTATTTTGCATGTTGTCCAGTGTCATACATATCATTTTAATAATCCTACTGGCTGTCCTATTGCCAATACCAATGAAGTCTCCAATGGACAGAAAAAAATTAGCAAAGGAAAAATGTACAAGTGTCAGCAGTAGCTGCTTCATTGGTGGAACAGTCATTTCTAAAAGAAAGAAACAGAATGACATGTTTGAAAATTCAAGAGAAATTTGAAAACTATGAGTGCTTGCTTTACTGTTATGATTATGTAGATTCAGTAATTAAAAACTCCGAGTTACCTGAATGGCAAGTACCTCTGTTCTCATGACAAACAAATAACAATTGCTTTATGATGAATATGAAAGTGGTTATGTCGATAACACTAATACCGAGAAATACAAGTCACATCCCAGAGCTTTCTTAAAAAGACTGAGTTTCCTGTTAATTTAACTTCGTTAAAGTTAGTTTGAGTAAGCACAAATAATTTATATGTTTATAGGAATAATTCTAGGTGGCGTATAATTTGTTTGCTCTGAAGTATTCACTAAAAGATAAAAAGTTGTCTTCCCAGTGGGACATAAGAGTGAACAATATTTTATGTTATTGATGTGGCTGAGTGAACTCTGGACTTCAGTACACTATTAAACTTTTTTTACATTAAACACTCATAATAAGCCATCAGTTTCAGAAAAATAGTGCTTCACGAAAGTGAAAGGTAAGATATTTCAGTTTAAGTTACCTTCAGCTAGCTACAATCAGAAATAAAGGACACTGAAAATAACTTGAAATTCAAGGAGCGATAAAAACATAGCATTCCCCATGCTACAACTATGTAGATTCATTAACTAAATTCCTGTTCTGCTCCTACAATATACATATATAGCTATTATTTTATGATTAATATGGATGGACTTATGTGGATAATACTGATAATTGATAAACACAAACACAACAGTTATGTTCTGCAGCTGAGGAGGCATCACCTTTTTTCTCTATTTTTTTTAAACTAGTTTTCGTGTTAATCTTACTGTATTGTAGTTACCTTGAGTATGCACAGATAGTTTACAGGTTTCAGTGAATAATGGTAGGTGGGAGACAATGTTGCTGCTCTGAAGTATTAATGGGCCTGTAATCCAAATATTTTCGGCCGGCCGAAGTGGCCGTGCGGTTAAAGGCGCCGCAGTCTGGAACCGCAAGACCGCTACGGTCGCAGGTTCGAATCCTGCCTCGGGCATGGATGTTTGTGATGTCCTTAGGTTAGTTAGGTTTAACTAGTTCTAAGTTCTAGGGGACTAATGACCTCAGCAGTTGAGTCCCATAGTGCTCAGAGCCATTTGAACCATTTGAACCTAATATTTTCACTAAAGGTCGAAAGTTGTTCTGACACTGCTGTGGTGGTAAAAAAAAGGGGGAGTTAATCCCTAATAGAAAACGGAGTGGAACGAAATTTCCTACTATTGAAGTAATGTGGCTGAAAGAAATTTGAATAAAACTGTTTTATCAAAACGGTTTGTTCTGTGAAAAATTAATGTTTTTGTCCAAAAACTGAAACAGCTGTTGATATAAATATTACCCGTAACTGGTGTGGGTCTTCAATTTAGTTGTCTGTTAAGGCACTGTTAAATAAAAAGAAACGGTCCTTTCCACTACTGCAGGAATTGTAACATAAGCCAGATAAATAAGACTATTTTGGTACGAATCGTCATTTTACTGAGCTCGATTTATACAAATAACACGACAGAATTCACGAAGTACTGAAATCAAATGCGTACTACTGCAAATAAACAATATTACTTCAGAAAACAGAGAAATAGTCTAACCTCCCTGTAATATCCTCCAGTTTCTCTCTACAAATTGAAAAGACGAAGTACGGCTTCCTTCGACAAGTGAAAAATGGATATAAATTCGGAATCGGTATCGTCTCACGTTTTTCACCTTCCACATTCTCATGAACAGTTCAAATTTTCGTCATTTCTGTCTGCAACTTCATGTCTCTATTCCTGCCGTCTTCAAAACTATTACGCGGTTTAGCTCGCTAACCGGCCAAAAATCACCGGTTCAAGTTATCCCGAATTTATTCTTCTGTTAGGCGTTATTCCGGGTTGGTACAATGCGTTACTCGAGCTATTCCGGAAACTGAGCTTAAGCGGTTGCTTACCGGAGATTGTACAACCGATGCTATGCTATAGGCTTTAACTTGCTGAAACCACAGCCTAACAATGAATCTCTGCTTCATAAATTTCTTGAAGTAAAGTTACTTCTCTACTTTATAAATCACCAATACAGTGGAATCGATGGGTGGTTAAAACATTTTACTGGTAACAGGGATGCAAATCGATAATGTCAATTTTCTGTGAAAGACACTTTGGCATTGTTACCGCTACATAGCGTAGATCTTTGTGTGCAATTTCAACCTCATTGGTGCGTTTAAATCTTTTAAGGGCGCCAAACGTGAAACTTACTATTTGAAAGAGGTGTATTGATTGAAAGTAGGTGTTTTAATAACCTTGCTATAGGTCAATCATGGAAACTGGAGCTTTACTAGTTTATCAGTGCAAAGTTTGCAAATATATAGTAAGTGACAGTAGTTACCTTGTTCCTGGAAATGAGGATCTCATCCTCGTGTCACGTAAGTGAACTTTCGTTGTTTCTCGAATTGTAGATTTTCTTCCGTCGTAGTATTGTATATTTGCTCATGACGTCACTTTCCTATATAGCAGAAGAGTGTAATGACATGTGTAGAGGCTGTATATAAATCTCCTGTATGTTCATTTATTTAATTAGTACTATAGTACTGTAATGTTTTGGGCATTTTCATCTTAAATCATAAATGTCAAGAGTGAATGTGTCGTGTCATATCATCACTTCAAAGTTTTCTGAAAAACATATGTTGAAGTCCCACAAGACACTTCTCAAAAACTCCAATAGGCCTATTTTGATTTTATTGTGATTTGTTAAAGCGATACAGAGCTCTCAGAATGAGAGTATTTGTAAAAATCTTACGAAGGGAAAGTTAAAGAAACATTATATTAGAACAACCACAAGCGATAGAGATCTGAAATTATTTTTAATGAAAACCTTGTCTACAATACTACCATACATAATTAACGCATTTTTCATCTTTAATTTGAAAAAGTAGACTACAGAAATTTGTAACTTTTAGCAAACTTGAAAATTATGTTTTGAAAATATGGACAGTCACAGGGTGTTAGGGTAATTCCATGTCAAATCAACACAGTGATTTTACTCACCATTTCAGAGTTTGATAAAACTTGGCATAAGGGTAATAAACAATAGATTAAGAAAAATACCCTATTTTATTGAAATCCGTTGACCCATTTTGAAAAAAACCGGAAATGTAAAGTTTTCAGAAATCACCAAAAAACACTAAACTGCAATAATTTCAAATTGCTTAGCAACTGTACTAATTAAGCTATAATAGTGGTAGAGATGTTATTTTCCATGATGTTTTCTATGATATACAACACAATATGGGTTCGAGATGATTTTTTTTCTTTCGTTTTTCACTTTAAATGAAAATTTAAATTTTTCATTTTTCAGACTGAGTGTCATCACAAAGGTTCAAAAAATTATACGTAATTCATCATATTATTGTTAACTAATTCCCTAAGTGAGAAAGAGGGATTGTCCTGGGTTCACATCCTTATAAAATTTCAAAAATTCACATTTTGCTAAAGACAAAACTTTTGTGGGCTTAAAATTTGCAAATTAAGCAGACATATACATAATTTTATTATTAATATATCTAAGCACACATTCAAATTTAATGTTAACACACAGATTCCAAATGTCAGTAGCAAAACCAGATTTAAACAGTCTGTGTTTAGAGATGGAACTTCTTGTTAAATGCTTCTTTTGTTTTTACAGTTAGATCCAGCCACCACTTCTTGTCCCAGACAGCAGAAACATATCCAAGAATGTCTTTCAAAGCCAATCTTTCTGGAGATTTTGTAACTGTTTCAACAATAGAGCCCATGGTCTGGGGATTACGGAAGTGTCAGATTCCCCCCATGTGCTTTCTCCCATGACGTCTTCTATATGGCAGAAATGGCTATTCTAAGCATCTCCAATATGGCGCCTATGATGTCACTACATACACACGGTAACAAACAATAACATTCCCTCCAAAAATACAATCAAACTAACAGGGCAGCTGCAGGAAACTGGGGATTTTAGGGAGGGGATAAGCTAAATATAACAGTAAAAAAGACACCATGATCCCAAAACACACAAGACGTTAAACAAAAACATTACAAAATCTACAGGAATCGGACACTTCCCTTGACCTATATAGGTCAAGCGCAGCTGACGATACCAAACCACCAACGCCTACAGCAAAAACTACGAAAATTGGAGTCAAACATTTTCCTTGACCACAGCTGACGATACCAAAACTGCAATATCTACATATAAAACAATAAAAATTGGAATTTGTCATTTCCCTTCACCTATATAGGTCAACCATAACTGTTGATACGAAAAAAACACCACCTACAGCTATGAAAAACAAAACCACAACACCTCAAAAATTCAAAGTAAAACATCCCTATGCAAATTAACATACATTCAGTGTACAATAAATACAGAAAAACATTACAACTTGAGAAAAATAGACCCAAAAAAAAATTTACTTACCACCAAGAAATGTTGGTGCTGCAAAAGGTTGGCCATCCCAAACACACACACACACACACACACACACACACACACACACACACACACACGGCACCATCAAACACAACCAGACTACATGTTCCAACACAACCAACTCATAAACTCCGCGCCGTAATGACACACCACCCTTACGTAGTGGGTCAAAGCAGACGGGTGGAATTGGACGCTTCCGTTAACACCATGGTCTCTGAAAAAGCCCTTATCAATATTTTTGACGCACTTGATGCAGTCAGTATAAAAGTATGTAATTTATGTGTTCCTTTTATGGAAACAGATTGAGTAACGTGCTCTTCCAGAAATCTACCAGTTTCAGTGTACTCTTCTTGTGCTTAAAATTCAAAATGTACAAATGTAATGCTTTTAACTGCCCTATCAAAATGTGGTTGTCATATGGCCTCTTTGGACTTGCTTTTGCGTCTGACATCGTCACAGGGTCCTTTTCCATGATCAGAGTCAAATAAATGCCATTATGTTTCGGTATCAAAATGTTCTTTGTGGAAGATCAGTTTACAAAATTTTTTTTATTCATATACTAAGCTGCACTGCCATCTGAAAAGTAGTATCTGCATATCAGTCTGAAATTTGAATATAATAGAGGGAAACATTCCACGTGGGAAAAATATATCTTTAAACAAAGATGATATAACTTACCGAACGAAAGTTTTAAAAACTGAATTAGCTTTTTTTGAAAATTGTGGTATTATGCTCTAGACATCTAGAAATTGACATAACTCATGTGCTCTGTTGCGTTCTCCCCTTTGTAATATACCAAGGGGAGGGGGGAGGGGGACTGCGGCATGATCACTTGGCCAGTGATAACCTGGGGCCTCATCGTGGACCACAAAAGTGTGTAATTCTCAGAGAAGTCACATATAACAACACATTCATCCTCATCCAAGTTTTCCTTGATCCCATTTAGAAAAGAGCTTTGCTGCTTCGTTAGAAAGTCATGAAGTATTAGTGTGGTTAGTTTCTCAGAAAATAATTCAGTGAGCTCTGATGAGGTCTTCTGCATGATTTCTAAGTTGCTTCTGTCTACTGAAACCCAAGGGTTGAGAAGTATTTTCAACCAAATTACTATTAAATGCACTTTATAGTGTTCTTTTTATTGGGTAACTTCAGGGGCAAAAACGGCAGTTTCCCATAATGCAGTGGTATGATGTTGGGTTGCACAGCACTTTTGCCAAACAGTGTTTGTAACAGGCCAATTCTCCAATGGTTAAGATACCGAGTTAAGTGTTTTCGATCATTAGTTTGACATTTTGATGTGTAGTGCAAACACGTACTGAGTGTGTTCCACTACGACCAGTTAAAATGTAGTGTTTTGGGTGCAATTTTTGCAAATTTACAAAACCCAGTCTTCATTGTGGAAAATTTAGCTTTGAAACTGTTGAATGCTTCTTTTAAACTGCACAAAACTGTCCTTTAGATATTACAGTCTTTCTTCCCTTCCATTATTCTACTTATTTCATTATTTTCATAAAAATAATTTCACACTATTTGCACAACCTCTTGTAACAAATTCCTTCCCAGTTTTTGCTCAGGACTTCCTAATATACTTCTCTCCTTCAAAAGCCTTTCTGCCTGGTGTACCCTGGTTGGGAGCATTGAGTTCATCCATTATCTTCCTAATACTAAAAGATTCAGGCAAACATGTTTGTAGCATTACTTTCTTTTTCCTACTACTTGAAGAAAAACTACCTTTCAGGTTACATATTACAGACTGTTCCAGTGACTCACATTCATTCTCTGAGGAATCTGTGCATTAGCAAATAATTGTTTTTTAAAGGCTAACTCAGTGGTTTTCAGTGGAATACTGTTTCATCCGAAGTTTTGTACTATGTATAGGGGACACTTTTAATTGCTGAAGAAACGTGTATTTAGTGTCTCCAGAATAGCTGAAGGTGGAGGAACAAAGCTTGTTTCCTCATCATATGAAGATTTTTCTACAATCATTATTTTCTTGAATATTTTTCAATGAGCCAGTGTGCTTCGTACAATTAGCACACATTTTTGATACCTTTGGGGTATTAGGAAACATATCACATATCCATTCAGGCACATTTCTTAGTCTCTTTGTTTTTCAGTGAATGATTTTATTATTAAGTCAGTGTGAAGACTTCAAGGTTTGAAGCAACTGAATCATAACAGCTCTAGATTCACAGTTACAGTTGCCTTGACCTTGAACTGGCATAGCGAAACCTGGGCAGCTGCAATAATAGTAGTTAGCTATTTAAGATTGTTGGAATCAGTAGTGGGAATTTCTATCCCAGTTTGTTCTTTTTACACATAGTAATCAAATCTTAATAATTACAGTTACTGATTACAATTGTATTAAAAAAATAGTTTTAGTACTTTTGATAAAATATTCACTCATCAGTCACTAGTGACATTTTAAACATATTACAAATAAATTCATGAAAAATTTTACTGTGTGCTGTATGGCATAGGAAACCTCATGGAAAAATGCTGCAAAATGATACCTCTCCAACCATTTCTGCTTAATTAGGAGAGTTCTATTGTGTTTTTACTTTTATATGTTAAGCATCCATTAATCATATATTTGATATGGGATATAGCCTACTTTTTACATTAGTACAAAATTTTAAATACATGTTACATAACAGTAACATTGATTCAAATTCATAAGTAATTTAAGCACATTATACAGTACAGTAAATCATTGAAATAAAATATATTAATATAATAGTACCACCTAATATATATATAGTACAATAGGTGGAAAAGCAGTTTCAGATACATAATACAAAAAAGAAAATAATTTAAATGATGTCAATAGACATTCATTTACTGAAGGAAATGATTTACATTTATGTTAACAGATATTCATTTACAGTATAATAGCACCTGTCTTATAAAAATGTTTTCAAAGTCACCTTGAATTTTTGTGTTTCTTTTATTTCCTTGATGTGGCGAGGAAGTTTATTGTTAAATTTTTTTGCCAGTATCCAGTAGTCCATTTTGTCTGAGAGTTGTTTTGATGTTCGCTGTGGAAGTCTGATTTTTGCCTGGTGTCATGTGCATGGACTGCTTGATTTGTGCATGCTAAGTGGTTTTTGGTTTCTTAAATTTTCTTAAGGTATGTAATTATCTCAAGAATGTACATGCATGGTTGTGGTAGTATATGGAGTGTTTTAAAAAGGGGTTTGCAAGAATTTCTGGGTGGGGTATTGTCAGTTGCCCGAATGATCCTCTGTGCTATCAAACAGCTTTGGCTTACTGGCAAATTTCCCCAAAAAATTATCCCATATCGCAACAGTAATTCTGCTTGGGCATAACACACATTTTTTAGTGTTTCTTTTGTTGTACACCTAACAAATATATTTATGCCATTACATATTGTGCTAAGCTTCTTGCAGATGTATTTAATGTGTGCCCCACTTCATGCTGTCCTGGATCCATAATCCTAGAAATGCAACATCATATTGGATGCAAGCAGCAATCTGGAGAGGGTGGGGAACTGTTAAGTTCTGCTGCATGTTGTGCCACTGGGCGTCAACTTTGCCCTTGGCCACAGTTTGCCGTTGGATGTTCATCTTGGTGGACAGCTGGTTGGTGGTCATACATGTATCAAAAGCTGGGCAATGACTGCAGCTGAGCTGGTATGTGATAGGGCTGCTTTCACAGGAGGCCCAGCCTTTGATGCGGTAGGATAAATCTGTGACAGGACTGGAATAGGTAGTGCCGGGTGGGTGGCTTGGGCAGGTTTTGCGCCCGGGTCTTCCACTGGGGTATGATCCTGGTGGCAAGGGGTTGGGATCTGGAGCGGCATACGGCTGGATGTGGATACTGTGGAGCTTGGATGGATAACAGAACAGAGAGGGGTGGGAAGTATCTCGGGAAGGATGTCCCTCATTTCAGGGCACAATGATAGGTAATCAAGAAGGATGTGGTTCAGGTGTTCCAGTCCGGGGTGGTACTGGTTGACGAAGAGGACACTCCTCTGTGGGTGAATTTTGTGGAGGTGGTGGATGGATTGGGGTTGTGAGGGGAAATAGCATGGAAAATCTGTTTGCGGACTAGGTCTGTAGGGTAGTTCCTGTCTGTGAAGACCTTTGTGACACCCTCGGCACACTGAGTACTCACCACCAAGCTGTGGCAAGAGAAAAGTAGACCACCCTCTGCACAGCCTGCACCTGAACATAACACACTGTGTTTCAATGACTGCTTCACTACTGGAGCCATCTGGATCTTTCCCTCCACCACCAGTTTTCCTGAACTGTGCAGATCGGAGTTATCATTACAGTACATTCTCCACTCATGTAACTATACCGGGCTCAACCTACTGCACCACACCCTCCACTCAACAGTTTCCATCCCCTGTGTGCTGTCATCTCCTCCCTATTCTCATCTCCCACCATGTTTATTTGCAGCCCTCTGCCAA
The DNA here is from genome assembly GCF_023898315.1 of Schistocerca nitens. Lineage (NCBI taxonomy): Eukaryota > Metazoa > Arthropoda > Insecta > Orthoptera > Acrididae > Schistocerca > Schistocerca nitens. Next base: position 100,350,145 of record NC_064620.1, on the reverse strand, counting down.
TGCATCCGCCCGTCTTTCCTCACCTCCCTGCCCCACAACCTCCTGGCACTGCACCTTTTGGCAGTCTAGTCCCTGCACACTCAATCAGACAGCATTCGTCTCTGTTCCCACCTGTACACTACTATTGCTTCCCATTCCCCACTCTCTCCAGATTGCTGCTTGCATCCTATATGATGTTGCATTTTGACCCGAGATACTGGAGTGTGTGTGTGTGTGCGTGCGTGCGTGCGTGCGTGCGTGCGCGCGCGCGCACAAACTCCAGTATCTCGGGTCAAAATGCAACATCATATAGGATGCAAGCAGCAATCTGGAGAGAGTGGGGAATGGGAAGCAATAGTAGTGTACAGGTGTGTGTGTGTTCATCTCTCTCTCTATCTGTCTCTCTCTCTCTCTCTCTCTCTCTCTCTCTCTCTCTCTGTCTCTCTCTCCTACTGACGGAGGCTGTGGTCGAAAGCTGTTTGTCAGCATCTTTTAATCGTGCCCGTCTGCAACTTGACGTGTCTTCTTTACAATAAGTAGCAATCTATCTTTTCCTACATTGTTAAGCTAAAAGAAAAGAAATTTAATATGGTGTGCCCTAAGGTTCTATCTTGGGCCCAGTGTTGTTCTTAATATTTATCATTGACCTAGAATCATCTGGTGATTCCCCAAAAGGTGATCTTTTGCTGGGTATCTGACCACATCGAGATGCAGGGAACCGACGTGGCCAAGAAGCATGTCAGGATGGTGTTGTCCGTCAATGTCCCATCCTGTTGCATGCTGTCACGCCATTTTTTGGCACGCACATCATATATCAGTGGGAGACTCAATGGTTGAAGGTGACAAGAAAGAAGCTGTGGTCACTTAAATTGACCACACAGGCATGGCAGACTTCATGTCAGCCTCAATGCTGGAAGGACGTTCTGCTTACCAGACTGTGCATCAGACATAGCTCTTTAATGCATGGTTTCCTCCTCCAGTGGGAGGATCCACCACTCTGTGAGGTTTGTTGTGTGCCACTTTTGGTTTAGCATATTTTGTCAAGATGTGTTGTATATACTGATATAAGGGCAGCCCTTGGCCTGGATAGAGATCTGCCCACCATACTCGCCTATACCGTTTCCAGTGTTACAAAGGTCGAGATTTTGTGAACTGTCAGGCCGCATCCCTAGGTTGGTGGGGAAGGGAGGCAGACTTTATTGCATTATAAACTGCTCCGCATGTAGGGACAGCGTTTGTTCACCCATGAGATTGGCATGCTGACTTTTTATTGGGGCACTGTTGACCGTGATGTTGATCATCCGTCACGTAAAATAATAATAATAATCTACAACTGTCCATAACTGTGAAATTGTTCCTGGTACAGGGTTTTGTGCACGAACTTCCCTCTCAATTATATCTCGTAAATGTTTGCTGGGATTCACGTCGGGTGATCTGGGTGGCCAAATCATTCACTCCAAATGTCCAGGATGTTCTTCAAAACAATAATGAACAATTGTGACAAAACATCTTTGTTGGGAACATGAATCCATGAATGGCTGCAAATTGTCCGCATGTAGCTGAACACAACTAGAGGACCCAGTCCATTCAATGTAAACGTAGCCCACACCAATATAGAGCCATCACCAGTTTGCACAGTGCCTTGTTGACAGCTTTCGTCCTTGGGTTCATGGGGTCTGAGCCACATTCAAACTCTACCATCAGCTCTTAGTGACTGAAATTGAAACTCGTCTAACCAGATCTCAGTTTCCCAGTCATCTGGGGTCCAACCAGTATGGTTACGAGTCAATGATAGGTGCAGTAAGTGATGTCGTGCTTTTAGCAGACACTTGTCTGTTGTCCGGTGCCAAAGCTCATTAACGCCAAACGTCACACTGTCCTAATAGATACGTTTCACTATTAAAGCAATTCTGAAAAATAGTGGAGCTCACATTATACTCAACATGTACTGAGAGTTAGCCTAAACTAGAGACTGTTATTAGTTTCATGTTTGAGGAAACAGGCAAGTGTTTTGTGGATGATGACGTAAATGATGTGAGATGGGAATTGACTCTGTCTCCATTCTGGAGAACTACCATTCTGTATCACTGAATTTGTTCTTACTCAAAATTCTAAAATATGTTTAAGCTCAGGCGGATTGATCTACATATAAAAATAGTCTAAAGAGTCTTCTTCGTAACTAGTGTGTGTGTGTGTGTGTGTGTGTGTGTGTGTGTGTGTAGAAAGCAAGACACATGAAATTGAACTAAGCTATTCACACAAGTCATAGATGGAGATTCGAGTAAGAAATTTGATTCAATTTGTGTAGGTCTTTTAAAAGCTTCAATGACCAAGCACATAAATTTACTTACTATTAGGTTGCACAAAATGATGGAAAAGTTGCGATTTATGACACAGTAATGTAGTACCCTCTGCCTTAATGAGTGAATGGGTAGTGTATTTCCTTATTCAGTTTTCTGTTGAGACTTTTTCGGTTTCGGGATATACTGTTTTGTGTTTTTACCATTCATTCATTTCAGAGTCCGGTCAGCCTTTTCAAAAAACAGTAGCTGTGATAGCTTTGTCATTTCCTTTTTAAACATCTTGTATTGCACGGGTTGTCCAGGAGAGGGCATACAAGTAGGTGGCTTAGATCTTCTTCAGCCCCGCAGTCGCAAGAGGTGTCTGCATTCACTGGAAGGATTCCCCATTTCTTCAGGTTGGTCTTGCATTGGAGGACGCCCACTCTTAGGCGGTTGAGGAACCTCCATACAGGATATTGTAAGTTTGTGCCAGGAGCTAATTCTTCTATTGGTGATAGGTCTGCGGACAGTGAGCTCTTCCATGTTGCAAGACGAATTGCCTCTGGTGCTCCCTCCAGTGGCGCAATCCTAGCAAGGAAACTCTTGTGGGATTTAAGGTGGAATCTTGCTGCCTGATGACCATACAGAGGATGTTGGTGGACATTCTCCTGCTTTGTTCTCTCATTGTATGCAGCAGTGCCGCCCCCCCCCCCCCCCCCCCTCCCCGGATGTTGGGTGGGGCTATTCCAACAATTGGATACAATTTCTGCACTGGTGTTGGCTTCAAGCATCCTGAGATGATCCTTGCAGTATCATTGACCGCAATATCGACTTGCTTAGCATGAGCTGAAGGGTTCCACACAGGAGCAGCATACTCAGTGGCTGATACACAAAGTGCAAGTGCAGAAGTCCTTAGGAGATGCGGGTTGGCTCCCCAGCTGCTGCCAATCAGCTTCTTAAGTATCCCATTGCAGTCAATGACTTTGTATTTCACATTTAGACATTGCTGCCTGTACGTTAGAGCCCTGTCCAGTGTGACACCTAGGTAGACTCTTGTTGGGCAATGTTTCAGTTGCTCTCCTCGCCATGTGATGTCCAGCTTTTTCTGTGCTTCCCTGTTTCGTAAGTGGAAGGCGCTCACTTGAGTTTTACTGGGATTGAGCGTCAGGTGGTTGGCATCATATTACTCAGAGAGTTCATCCATTGCTAGATACAGTTTTCCCTCTACTTCGTTAAAGGTTGGCCCATGAACAGTTACTGCTGTGTCATCGGCGTAGATGAAGAGCCTAGTACGTGCTGGTACTGGCTGATCATGTGTGTAGATATTGTACAGTGCTGGGGCAAGCACACTGCCTTGGGGGAGACCGTTCTTCTGCGTTCACCATCTACTCTTCTTACCCTATAATGTAACTTGGAATCTTCTGTTTTGAAGGAAGGTGGTAAAAAGGGATGATAGTTGGTAGTCCTTAGTAAGGTCATACACTTTCTTTAACAGTTTCCTGTGATTCATAGTGTCGTATGCAGCAGTTAGATAAACAAAAGCGACTCCAGTAATCTCACCACGCTCAAAACTGTCCTTGATGTGCTGGGCTAGATTCAGGATCTGACTACAGCATGATTTGCCAGCATGAAAGACTACTTGTGGGATAAACTTCACTTTGAGGGTGGCACTGATTCGGTAAAGTACCAGCCGTTCTAATATCTTGAAGGTGTGGCATAAAAGGGAGACGATCGAAATTTTTTTGGATCATTTGGTTCCTCTCCAGGCCTAAGTATTGCAGTGACTTCTGCCACATTTTGTGGATGTGTAGCTTGGCGACACGTGTGTTCATTAGGCTTAGAAGCCACTCCATCGTTTTACAGCCGAAGTTCTTCTGTTCAACTCTAAGCTCATCGACACCTGCTGCGTTATGCATCTTCAAACTGGAGATGGCGCCTTATAGTTCAGCCATGGAGAAGGGATCCCAAAGAAAACAATGCTCTGTTTCTGGATAGCATTGAAGAGCTTCTTCGGCCAGCCTTCCTTCTGTTTTGCCATTCTGCAGAAGCTGGGTTGCCACTTTATCAGGAGTCACACTCGTAAAATAGCCTTGCGATTGTACAGCGTCACCACTCAGGTTTTTAAGCAGTTTCCAGGCTTGTCTACTGTTCAGCTTCATGTTGAGGTTCTCTACCAGGTTACTCCACTTGGCCTTGCGGGTTGCTGAGATGGCTTGCAGCAATATTTCACCAGCTTGGATCGTTTCTTCTGCAAATGGATCCTCTTCATAGAGTTTGGTATCTTTCTAACAACAGTTTGTCGGCACTGGACATGCCTGGAAAATACGGAGTTCTGCATCCTCGTGGAATAGTCTTCCTCGAAAGTTGGACGCATTTGACGAAGTTTTCGTCCATTTCAGGAAGCGGTGAAATGTTTATCACTTTTGAGTCAAGCTCTTCACTGAACTTCTGCCAGTCAGCCTTCTTGATGTTAAACCTCTTAAGGCTCTACTATGGGATTCGCAGTGCATATGACAGGTCTGTGTTGGGTACAAGGGATGGGCTCTCCTACAGTCTTCATACATTGTACAGCTGCCTTTGAAGAAACACAGATGTTGTCTGGGTTGTACCCTCTTTTCCACCTGCCACTGTTAAAGGAGGGTGGGAGCGTCAGATCACGGATCAGATGTATGTCGTGAGCCTCAGCCCATGTTTCTAGACTTGTTCCGTTTGTGTCAGTATCTGGGTATCCCCATGATGTGCTTCTGCAATTGAAATCGCCTATGACGAAGTTCCATCTCTTGAGTGAGGACACCTTCCTAGGTGCGTTTTCCTCCACCCACTATGCAGTGCCTTTTTCTGTGCAGACAATGACCATGGAATTTTTTGTGCCTCATATCCAGCACGGTAGCCAATCCATTGTGGTGGGGCTGCTATGTACCCTGTTGGTTGTAGCCCCCCTGATTACACAGGGATAGCTTTGCTGATGCCTGCTCCGTTAACTCCCCACATATGCCAAGGAGTAGATACCCGTTCTCCTGGGGCATTGGGACTCCCGGCAATGGCCATCCTGCCTGGTGGCCTTTGCTGCAGTTGGGTGGCACCTGTGGGGAGGGCCCCTGGTTTGATTGAGTGGCATCGGGGCGGACGACATGTGATGAAGCGTACCATGTCATCACTTGCTGGTGATCAAACGCCAGCAGTCTCTAAGCATTCCAAGTCTCAGTACAATGCAAGGAAGTATGATCCTAAATTGTTCACCTCCCTGGCTACACCAGGGGAGGAACGCCAGGCTAAGTATGGCAGCAAACCTTATTTGCCCTGGTACTTCGTATGTACGAGAGCTGATGGGGACTCCTTTGTCTCGATTAAGCCTCAGTTTTTTGTAGAGCATTTAGAGGACATGGTTGGGAAGGTGGAGGACTTGCGTCCAAAATGCGGTCAAGGTCAGTCTTTATACAAACGGTATCCTCTGCCCAGTCACGGGCATTACTCGCTTGTGACAAACTGGGGGATGTTTCCGTTACCATTTCGCCTCATAAGAGCTTGAATATGGTCCAGGGTATTATATTCCACAGGGGCCTTCTTTTTGCAGTCTGGCGACGAGGAATTCATCTTGTCCAGCACATCCATCGGGGTCCGACGGATAATCAGTTTGCCACCGATGCCTTCATCTTGGCCTTCAAGGGTGACACCTTACCTGAGATGGTGAAGGTGGTGGTCTACCGCTGTGATGTTGCTGTTCTTGTGGTCTTCAGTCCTGAGACTGGTTTGATGCAGCTCTCCATGCTACTCTATCCTGTCCAAGCTTCTTCATCTCCCAGTACCTACTGCAGCCTACATCCTTCTGAATCTGCTTAGTGTATTCATCTCTTGGTCTCCCTCTACGATTTTTACCCTCCACGCTGCCCTCCAGTACCAAATTGGTGATCCCTTGATCCCTCAGAACATGTCCAACCAACCGATCCCTTCTTCTAGTCAAGTTGTGCCACAAACTCCTCTTCTCCCAGATTCTATTCAATACCTCCTCATTAGTTATGTGATCTACCCATCTAATCTTCAGCATTCTTCTGTAGCACCACATTTCGAAAGCTTCTATTCTCTTCTTGTGTAAACTATTTATCGTCCATGTTTCACTTCCATACATGGCTACACTCCATACAAATACTTTCAGAAACGACTTCCTGACACTTAAATCTATACTCGATGTTAACAAATTTCTCTTCTTCAAAAACGCTTTCCTTGCCATTGCCAGTCTACATTTTATATCCTCTCTACTTCGACCATCAGTTATTTTGCTCCCCAAACAGCAAAACTCCTTTACTACTTCAAGTGTCTCATTTGCTAATCTAATTCCCTCAGCATCAACCGATTTAATTCGACTGCATTCTATCATCCTCATTTTGCTTTTGTTGATGTTCATCTTATACCCTCCTTTCAAAACACTGTCCATTCCATTCAACTGCTCTTCCAAGTCCTTTGCTGTCTCTGACAGAATTACAATGTCATCGGCAAACCTCCAAGTTTTTATTTCTTCTCCATGGATTTTAATACCTACTCCGAACTTTTCTTTTGTTTCCTTCACTACTTGCTCAATATACAGATTGAATAACATCGGGGAGAGGCTACAACCCTGTCTCACTCCTTTCCCAACCACTGCTTCCCTTTCATGCCCCTCGACTCTTATAACTGCCATCTAGTTTCTGTACAAATTGTAAATACCCTTTCGCTCCTTGTATTTTACCACTGCCACCTTCAGAATTTGAAAGAGAGTATTCCAGTTAACGTTGTCAAAAGCTTTCTCTAAGTCTACAAATGCTAGAAACGTAGGTTTGCCTTTTCTTAATCTTTCTTCTAAGATAAGTCGTAACGTTAGTATTGCCTCACGTGTTCCAACATTTCTACGGAATCCAAACTGATCTTCCCCGAGGTCCACTTCTACCAGTTTTTCCATTCGTCTGTAAAGAATTCGCGTTAGTATTTTGCAGCTGTGACTTATTAAACTGATGGTTCGGTAATTTTCACATCTGTAAACACCTGCTTTCTTTGGGATTGGAATTATTATATTCTTCTTGAAGTCTGTGGGTATTTCGCCTGTCTCATACATCTTGCTCACCAGATGGTAGAGTTTTGTCATGAATGGCTCTCCCAAGGCCATCAGTAGTTCTAATTGAATGTTGTCTACTCCCGGGGCCTTGTTTCGACTTAGGTCTTTCAGTGTTCTGTCAAACTCTTCACGCAGTATTGTATCTCCCATTTCATCTTCATCTACCTCCTCTTCCATTTCCATAATATTGTCCTCAAGAACATCGCCCTTGTATAGACCCTCTATATACTCCTTCCACCTTTCTGCTTTCCCTTCTTTGCTTAGAACTGGGTTTCCATCTGAGTTCTTGATATTCATGCAAGTGGTTCTCTTTTCTCCAAAGGTATTTTTAATTTTCCTGTAGGCAGTATCTATCTTACCCCTTGTGAGATAAGCCTCTACATCCTTACATTCGTCCTCTAGCCATCCCTGCTTAGCCATTTTGCACTTCCTGTCGATCTCATTTTTGAGACGTTTGTATTCCTTTTTGCCTGCTTCACTTACTGCATTTTTGTATTTTCTCCTTTCATCAATTAAATTCAGTATCTCTTCTGTAACCCAAGGATTTCTACTAGCCCTCGTCTTTTTACCTACTTGATCCTCTGCTGCCTTCACTATTTCATCCCTCAGCGCTACCCATTCTTCTTCTACTGTATTTCTTTCCCCCATTCCTGTCAATTGTTCCGTTATGCTCTCCCTGAAACTCTGTACAACCTCTGATTCTTTCAGTTTATCCACGTCCCATCTCCTTAAATTCCCACCGCTGTGATGTTAAGCCATATATCCCTCCCCCAGTGTGGTGCTTTAAGTGCTGGAAGTTTGGCTGTATGTCTTCCCACTATTTCCAGCATTACACGTCGAGACTGTGGACATCCATCCATCCCATCCCAATACTCCGTGTGCCCCGCCTGCCATCTGTGTCAATTGCGGAGAGCATCATTCACCTTGCTAGCCAGACTGCAGGATTTTACAGAAAGGGAAGAAAATCATGGAATATAAATAAGACCCTGGACCGACTGACCTACACTGAGGCTAAGATGAAATTTGTGTGCCTACATCCTGTAGCTATGACCACCTCTTACGACACCACTATGAGAACAGTTGTCGCTCCATCAGTTCCTTGCATTCCTGTCACCTCTCAGAACCAGAAGACTACACCTGCCCCCTTTGTGGTGGGAGGCATTTGCCTCCCTTTTGCTCACGCACCACCTATTTCGGGAACAACACCTCTCTCCCAACGATTGGGGATATCAGTCGCCACTTCTGAGCCAGAGAAGCGTAAGTCTTCTTCGGCTCCTTTTGCTAGGAAGGGGTCCCTTGGGTCACTCCCTTCCCAGTTTTCTGCTAGTGGGAAAGATGACACGTGCCAGTGGCTGAAGCAACCACAGGTAGCTGGTCGTAGGGCTTCATGGTCCTCCTCAGTCCCTGAGACGGCATCAGTGAAGCCCTCCCAGCCGGACAAACCTAAGGAGCAGCAAGAGAAACCTAAAAAGAAAAAGACCCCCAAGAACCAAGGCTCTGCAGTGGCACTCACACCACCACTACCTTCAACCTTTGTGTCTGAGGATAAGGTGGAGATTCTGGTGTCCACTGAGGACCTAGATCTCGCCAGACCCTCAGACACAATGGATATAACCTCTTCAGGAAATGAGTCAGTGGCAGCAGGTGACCCCGAGGCATAGGCTGCCTCATTGAGTGTTTCATGCCTTCCCAGTCTCATGATCATGTCATCCTCCAGTGGAATTGCGGCAGGTTTTTCCACCATCTGGCTGAGCTACAGCAACTGTTAAGCTTTACACCTGCTTTTTGCATTGCCCTCCAGGAAACCTGGTTCCCGGCAATGCAGAGCCCTACCCTTCGCGGCTACAGGGGATATTACAAGAACCATAGTGAATATATTAGAGTTTCAGGTGGAGTTTGCGTTTATGTCCTGAACTCTGTACGTAGTGAACCTGTGCCACTTCAAACTCCTCTTGAAGCTGTGGCTGTCAGGATACGGATGATGCAGGAAATAACTGTCTGCAACGTGTATCTCCCTCCAGATGGTGCGGTCCCCTTTCATGTACTGGCTGCACTTATTGGTCAACTCCCTAAACCTTTCCTACTTTTGGGAGATTTATAACGCCCATAACCCCTTGTGAGGTGGCATCTTGCTTACTGGCCATGACAGAGATGTCTAAAATTTACTGTCCCAACTCGACCTCTGTCTCTTAAATACTGGGGCTGCCACACATTTCACTATGGCTCATGGTAGTTACTAGGCCATTGATTTATCAGTTTGCAGCCCTGGACTTCTCCCATCTATCCACTGGAGAGCCCACGATGGCTTGTGTGGTAGTGACGACTTCCCCAACTTCCTGTCACTCCTCCGGCGTCATGCCCACGGACACTTACCCAGATGGGCTTTAAACAATGCAGACTGGGTAGCCTTCACTTCTGCTTTCACCGTTGAATCTTCACCCACGTGGTGCTATCTGTGTTGTGATTGAGCAGATCACTACAACGATAATGTCTGCGGCAGAAAAAGTGATCCCTCGTTCTCTAGGGTGTCCCCGACGAAAGGCAGTCCCTTGGTGATCACCGGAAGGCGCTGAGACAATTAAAGAGTGTCGGCAAGCGCTACAGAAACATAAGTGGCACCCTTCGCCAGAGCACCTAATGGCCTGTAAGCGGCCTCATTCACACGTTCGCCTGCTTATAAGATGACGGAAACAGGAGTGTTGGAATAGGTAAGTGTCGACCATTGGGTGCCATACGTTACCTTCCAAAGTCTGGACGTAGATCACACGTCTTTTTGGGTACCAGACCCCAACAGGTGTCCCCGCCATTAACATCAAAGGCATGCTCTCTACTGACGCAAATGCGATTGCGGAGCAGTTTGCTGAGCACTATGCTCGAGCATCTGCGCCAGAGAACTACCCCATAGACTTTCGCACCCTCAAACGGCAGATGGGAAAGAAAGTCCCTTTCATTCACTACGTGCCATAGTGAACCCTTTAACGCCCCATTTACAGAGTGGGAGCTCCTCAGCACCCTTGCACATTGCTTCGACACAGCTCCTGAGCCAGATCAGATGCGCAGTCAGATGATTAAATATCTCTCTCGTCTGACTACCAGCGATATCTCCTAGTCATCTTCAACCGGATCTGGTGTGATGATGTCTTTCCATTGCAATGACGGGAGAGCACCATCATTCTGGTGCTAAAACGCAGAAAAAATCCGCTTGATGTGAATAGCTATCAGCCCATCATCCTCACCAATGTTCTCTGTAAGCTGCTGGAACATATGGTGTGTTGGCAGTTGGGTTGGATTGGGTCGTGGAGTCACATGGCCTACTGGCTCCATGTCATGGTGACTTCTGCCATGGTCGCTCTACCACTGATAATCTTGTGTTCCTTGAGTCTGCCATCCGAACAGCCTTTTCCAGACGCGAGCACCTGGTTGCCGTCTTTTTTTGACTTATGTAAAGCATACGACACGACGTGGTGACATCATATCCTTAACACATTGTAGGAGTGGGGTCTCTGGGGCCCGCTCCTGATTTTTAACCAAAACATCCTGTCGCTCCGTACTTTCTGTGTCCAAGTAGGTGCCTCCCATTGTTCCCCCTGTATTCAGGTGAATGGCGTTCCGCAGGCCTCCGTATTGAGTGTATCTCTGTTTTTAGTGGCCATTAACGGCCTAGCAGCAGCTGTAGGACTGTCGGTCTCACCCTGTCTGTATGCAGATGACTTCCGCATTTCGTATTGCTCTTCCAGTACTGGTGTTGCTGAGCGGCATCTGCAGGGAGCCATTCACAAGGCGCAGTCATGGGCTGCTTCCACTCTTTAGCCGCGAAGTCGTGTGTCGTGCACTTCTGTCGGCATCGTACCATTCATCCGGAACCTGAACTTTATCTTAATGATGATCCATTCACTGTAGTGGAGACATATCAATTCTTAGGACTGCTTTTCAATGCCTGGTTTAGTTGGCTACTTCACCTTCGTCAGCTTAAGCGGGAGTGCTGGCAGCAATGCTGTACGCTTCCTAAGCAACACCAACTGGGGGCAGATTGCTCTATGCTGCTGCAGCTCTACAGAGCCCTTGTTCACTCCCGTCTTGACTATGGGAGTCTGGTTTAGTTTGCGATGGGAGCTTGTAGAACGATTCAGGTGACCAGTGTCCTGATGGAGACCGGAGTCCCTCCATTACAGATCTGACGTGCACAACTGCTCGCCAGTTACGTTGCCTACATTCATCGTTCGTTCACCTGTGCATCCAAATTATGGTCTCCTTTTCCCACCCATGGTGGTTCATTGGCGGCCCAGGTCAGGGCTTCCAATTGCAGTTAGTGTCTGATCCCTTCTTTCCGAACTGGAGCCCTTCCCTTTACCACCTCTACTTGAGGTCCATTCACGTACACCTCCATGGTGTAAACCTCGGCCAAAGCTTCATTTGGGCCTTTTGCATGGCCCTAAGGACTCCGTTAACCCTGCCGCTCTCCGCTGTCACTTCCTCTCAATTCTTGATGTGTTCCGGGGCTCTGAAGTTGTTTAAACCGACAGCTCGATGGCTGATGGTAATGTTGGCTTCGCCTATGTCCACAGGGGCCATATTGAACAGCATTCCTTGCCCGCTGGCTTCAGTGTATTCACTGCAGAGCTTGTGACCATATCTCGTGCACTTCAGTACATGCATTTCTGTTCTGGTGAATTGTTTCTTCTATGTTCTGACTCTCTGAGCAGCTTACAAGCTATCGACCAGTGCTACCCTCACCATCCTTTGGTAGTGAAGATCCAGGAGTCCATCTCTGCCCTGGAACAGTCCAGTTGTTCAGTGGTGGCTGTGTGGCCCCCAGGACACGTTGGAATCCCATGCAACGAACTTGCTGACAGGCTGGCGAAACAGGCTACGTGGAAACCTCTACTGGAGATGGGCATCTCTGCAACTGACCTGCATTCTGTGTTATGCTGCTAGGTTTTTCGGCTTTGGAAGACTGAGTGGAATAACAGTATGCACAACAAACTGTGTGTCACTAAGGAGACTGCGAATGTGTGGAAGTCTTCTTTGCAGGCTTCTCGCAGGGAATCAGTTGTCCTTTGTCCGATCTGCATTGGCCATATGTGGCTCACACGTGGTTACCTCTTCTGTCGTGAGGACCCACGTCAGAGTCACTGTGGCTCCCAGTTGACGGTCGTCCACCTCTTGCTGAACTGCCCACTTTCCGCCGCTCTGCGGTGGATTTCTAACTTTCCCAGCACTCTTCCTTTGGTGTTGGGTGACAGTGCCTCAACAGCAGCTTTAGTTTTACATTTATTCATGAGGGTGGGTTTTATCATTTGATCTGAGTCTTAGCGCATGTCCTTTGTCCCCCTGTGTCCTCCACCCTAGGGCTTTTAGGGTGGAGGTTTTAATGTGCTGCAGAGTGGCTGGCTTCTCCTTTTTTATTCTCATGGTCAGCCAGCCATGGTAATCCGCTTTCATATTTTTAATCTGTTCTCCCTGTTTCTTGCATCTCTCTGTGGGTTTCTTGTCATGTTTTGTCCATTGTTGTGTTTGTTTTCCTTCTGTTGTTCTTCTGGTTTTTCCTTTCTCCTGTTATTGTTCCGTATGTCGTCTTTGTTTTCTTCTTTCCCTTGGGTAATTGTTCTACTGGGAACAAGGGACCGTCGACCTCGCACTTTGGTCCCCCCCACCCCCCTTTAAACCAACCAGTCTGCGGAAATCCCAGATTGTGGCCTTGTTTTTCGATTGGAGAAGGCCTAAGACACCTGCTGGAGAACTGGTGTCCTCCGTACTCTTTACACGTGGGGCTTTCGTAGCCGCCTGCCATGTTTCCTTCAGGCATTTTTAAAAGATCGAGTTTTCAGGATGCGTGTAGGTTCTGCCTTGTCGGACACCTTTATCCAGGAAAACTGTGCCACAGGGTTCCATCCTGAGTGTCGTCCTCTTTGCTATTGCCACTAACCCTATCATGACCTGTCTCCCACTGGGCATCTCTGGCTCCCTTTTTGTTGACGATTTTGCCATCTATTGCAGTTCTCCACAGACCTGTCTCACTGAGCAGCGTCTTCAGCATGTCTTGATTGTCTTTACGCCTGGAGCATAGAAAATGGCTTTCACTTTTCCACTGACAAAACTGCCTGTATGAATTTTTGGTGACGCAAGTGGTTTCTCCCACCATCTTTACATCTTGGGCCTGTTGCTCTTCAGTTCGTTGAAAACTATGAAATTCCTTGAGCTCATGCTCAATAGGAAACACTCTTGGTCCTCCCATGTATCTTACTGGCATCCCACTGTAGGTGGTTCCTCAATGTCCTATGTATCCTCAATGGTACTTCCTGGGGTGCCAATCGCACAACCCTCCTCTGTTTGTACCGGTCCCTTGTCCGTTTGAAACTCGACTATGGGTGCTTTGTTTAAGTGTCTGCACGCCCATCCCTCTTACGCTGTCTCAACACTATCCATCATCGTGGCATTCCTTTGGCCACGGGTGCCTTTTGCACCAGCCTGGTTGAGAGTCTGTACGCTGAAACTGCTGAACTATCTCTGTCCTACTGCCGTGACTTCCTCCTCAGCAGGTATGCATGCCGTTTGTGTGCCTTGCTTGGCCATACATCCTATGCCTCCTTCTTAGATGATTCCTTTGATTGTCAGTATGGGGCTCGTCCTTCTTCTCTGTTACGTCCTGGAGTCCTCTTTCGGCACTTACTATGGCGGCTTAACTTCACACTACCTGCACCTTTCCCAGTCGGTGCGAACCTTTCACCACCTTGGCTTCGTGAGGCGGCCCATGTTAACCTTGGCCTTCGTTTGCTTCCTAAGGACACTACTCCAGCCTCGGTCTATTGCCTTAAGTTTCACGACCTTCGCGTGCAACTTCGCGATGGTACGTTTGTATACGCTGATGGCTCTCAGACTGACCGTGGGTTCGGATGTGCCTTTGTCATTGGCACCCTTGTCTTTACATAGCGGTTTCCGGCACAATCCTCAGTATTTACAGCAGAGCTCTTTGCCTTGTATCAGGCCACAGAGTACATCCGGCGACATAGCCTTTTCAATTGTGTCCTCTGCTCAGAGTCACTCAGTGCCATTCAAAGTATGTGCACTGTACACCGCCCATCCCTTAGTGCAGCAGGTCCAAGAAAACTGCCAACTGCTCACTCTTGGTGGAGCTAGTGTGATGTTTCTGTGGGTTCCTGGTCATGTTGGTCTACCAAGAAACGGGGCAGCTGATACTGCTGCCAAAGCTGCAGTCCTAGTACCTCAGCCTCGAGTACCTATGTTCTCTCTGATGATTTCTGCATTGCTGCCTGTCAGGAGGTGGTGTCCCTTGGCATCATCAATGGTCCTCCCTTCACTGGAATAAGCTCGGGCTTATTAAGCCTCTCCCACCAGCTTGGACGACCTCCTCTCGGCTCTCCCACCGGGAGGAGGTTATTTTAACTCGGCTGTGTGTTGTGCACTGCCTACTTAGACATTGTCATTTTCTAAGTGGCGCTACCCCACCACTTTGTATACATTGTGCCCAAGTTTTAACTGTCTGCCACTTCCTGATGGAATGTCCATATTTTTAACCTTTTACATTCCCATTTGGGTTTACCGTCTGAGTTATCAGCTGTTTTGGGAAATGACGCATGGGCTGTTAAGTTGACCGCATTTTACTTTTTATCCACCAAAGCAATATGGCGAAGGCCATTTACTTTTTATTTTTGGATCTCCGTTTCTGCATGGTGTCTGTTTTAGCCGTTTTTCCACATACCTTATTTTAGCTGTCTTCTGTTAAGTTAGTCAGGACTGACGTATAGTCGTTCTTTGACTCCTCTCTGTCTTTGTGTTCTATAGTTTTGTTTTGGGCATGTATGACCCCAGTTGTTTTTGCACCATACTGCGTAACAAAACAGAACAATACTTGTATTAACGCCACACAAAAACCTGTGTTAAAAATCACTGGTTTCCTAAAACATTTTTACGTTAATTATAGCTGCTAGCAGACTCGAAAAGAGTTAATTTACGATACATGTGGATAATATATAAGACTACTCTTCTTTAAAGGAAAACTATTAACACAATATGTTAGAAAATCTGCTACAGTAACTAAATTACAAATGCTGATTTGTTACAAAATGCTCGTAGATTATGCAAAAGACAATGGTAGATTCTGAAAATTCTCAAAAATGCATGTTTACTTGTGTTGCTGTACAATGAAATTCAGGAGTGACCTATACTTTGGCTGAACTGTGAACCACAAACATTGATTTGCTACGAATTAAATTATATATCGAAAACACTCGTACCAATAACTTTCGTATGCACCTGAAAGTTCTGAAACTAAAATGCTTTTCACAAAATTGTATAGTGAAATTAGAGAAAGATTGTTTTGAACAGGGATAGGCCTACTGTCCTCAAAAATTTTAAAAGAGCACAGTTTAGTTTTTAGCCTACAATTGACGATAACAGTATAGTTCATTGCTGCACTCGTGAATATTCGAAATTTCATGACGCAAACGGATATTGATACAGTCAAAGAAATATTACGCAGAAGAAACATTACGAACAGTAAAATCTGTGTATCTAGAACTTTAAATAGACATACAATCTTGTACCAGGGGCCTCACATGAGAGAAAATTCTTAAGTCGTCTTTTATATATAAATAAACTTGTGTGTTGCATTGATTTTTCACAGAGATGATTCTGTGCACACTTCTACACTGGCCTGGTAAAGAAGAACACCACAGCATAACTTTAGCTCAGTCAAAATCGCTAAAATGTGCAGCAGCAACAAATCATATTTTCTGCCTGTGCATAGTCTGTCATTGGTTTGCCTTGTGTATTTTGATATTTTATGTGTGAAATATAAAGTGTTTGACAATGTTCAAACCCTAGAGGAATTATCTGTAAACAAAAATGTTCAGTTTCAGGCACAGCAGATTGAATGGCTGCTGCTCAGTATCCAAAAGATGGCTCGGTTACTATCGCAACAATCAGCACCGGCAACCAGGTGCCACATCAAAGTTTCACCCTCTCAGTAGCAATAAAGGTGACTGGTAAGAATATTGGGTGCAGATGAGAGCTCATTTCACCGAATGCAACATTACAGGTAACGCACGCAATGCTTTTTTTTGTTTAGGTCGTTGGAACCGAAGTGTACCATCTGTGTTTAAAACTGTTCCCTGGCTCTTGTCCAGAAACTGTGGCCTGTTTGGCTGGTCAGTGAACGCTATGATGCTCAGGTGCATGTCGCTGCACCAAGGTTTAAATTTTTCTGGTTCAAGAAGCAGCCTCAGCTTACATTAAAACAGTGCACTGCCGAACTTAGAAGGGTTACAAGAGGCTTACAAGATGCAATCGAGCAAAATGTCTTAACACACAAGTATTCATGCCGGTGGTCTCAATATGCTGGATCCTGATCTGAAAACATTTCTGTGTATTGTGAAATCTCAAACTATTGTGGACACAACTAAAGGCGAGTCTGAGGCTCCATGTAGTTCTTTTGTTAAAAGTGCATAAGACACTCGGCCTAAAGTTCATGCTAATGTTAAAGTGAATGCAAATAGGGCTCAGACTAACAGTAAACAGGAAGGTAAAAACATTCAGTCCTGCAATACATGAGGTGGTCTACAGAATACAGTGAGAAAGTCTTGTCCTCAGTACTTTTCAAATCGCAACAGGAAAGCTTTTCTTCATCATGATACAAAATCTTTCCATTTCTGTAGGCAAGGTCATAGTCAGTGTGTTTACAAGGCAGCCAGGGCATAGGCCATGGCTGGTACTGTACAGGTGTACAGTTTTGGCGTAGCAATCGACACGTGCATGTTGTATAAGCTTTGCCACAGAACTGACACAGGCAAAGGCTCTCATTTCTACGTTGCGGAAATCTGCTGTAGTACACAGACAGCAGAATCCAATTAAAAGTGGCTCAGAAAACAATTAAATTTCAATTGGCCACAGGTGCAACTGTTTCCCTAATCAATAAACACATGTGAAAGGATTGGTAGCCCGCAGCTACAGAAGTGTACTTCTGTTCTTGTCTGAATATAACTGACAGGAAATATCAATACATTGCACGGAGTTTGCCAACAACTTCCCACGCCATCACAGAATGTCTTTTGTTTCATGTACTCAGTTCTAGGAACAGTGCAAACATTTTTGATTGGTTGAAACTGTGCATACAAGACAGTGTGTTAGAAATGTGTTTCAGTACCTCACACTGATGTTTCTGACATGTCTAATAAGTACAATGAACTGTTTGTGCCAGGTTTATGAAGGGCTAACAATTTTGGTGTGTACATTATTGTTGAAGACAATGTGCCTGCGGTTTTTTTTTCCCCAAAATGCCTGCAGCCAATGCAATAAGTGAGAAACATGCTCAGGAACTGCAATGATGTTATACAACCCATTTCTGCAAGTCAGTGGGCATTCCCCTTGTTCATTCTCAGAAAGCCGTCAGGAGCAGGATTGCCACAAATTCAAGTTCTGGAAATCAGGGAGTTTCAAACATATCAGGGAAATTTGGAAGAAAAAAAAAACTGGAAAAATCTCGTTTTTTGTCTCAGTAGCATGAAATTGTTTGTTTATTGAGATGTCAGGCTTCGTCACTTTCTGGGTGCAGCTGAGTACGTGCACTGCTTCCCAACTCATTCTTACTGCTTCTCCCCTTCCCACCGTACCCCTCAGCTTGCAGTCAGTGCTGCCACCACCACCACCACCACCACCACCACCTCCACCATCACTTGCTGCTAGCCTAGCAGCTGCCGCCGATGAGAGGCAGGGTGACGTGAAAAGTGGTTTGTTTGGATGTAATTCTCAGAGCTTGTTGACGCAGCGGCCGGAGACAACGGTCATGTATGCATTAGTTGTCTTAGTGATTGTGTAAATGTGTGTGCGCTCTCTTTTTCTGACAAAGGCTGTGGCCAGAAATTTAATTGTGAGAGTGTAATTGTCTTTTCTATGTGCCTGTCTGTGGCTCAGCAATCATCTTTACAGTGAGTTGCTACCTATCCTCATTAGTATTGATTCTTAAAGTATTTGCGCAAGTTATCTGTTGCGTGGGTGATCACTGCAGTCACATTTCATCAACTTGGTGTCTCTGACATGTGATTACCTGGCCACACGAGTGGACTTCCGTGTCGCCAAAACCGCAGGCCATTTCTGTGGGTATTTCTAACTGATGGGGCTTATCTGAAGCCCATAGTTTCCCACTAATGTGCAGGCCCTTCCTGTTGGATCTAGTCCGACAGTTCTGTCTGTGTGTGGCATAATGCAGTGGATTTTCGTGGTTTATCCATAGACCCAGGACTGTTGTGCTCCTCGGCAGGCCAGATGCCATGGGCAATGGATTTCAGGAATTGCGACTGTCACACTGCAAGTACATTGTACAGTGCGGCGATTCATAGACATTTCACTTATTCAACTATATTTTGGCACTTACAAAGGTGTTTATATATTAGAAAGTATGGACGATAAGAAGAAGAAAATTGTGGCAGTCGCTGGCAGTTTGTACACTATGTGCTCATGTATTGCTTGAAAGAAAAATCGCTCAATACCTATAGAATAATGGACATAACACAGTGGGTAATAACAGACAATAACGTGCATAGTAGAACCAACATTTTGTTCCCGGTCACCCACAGTGTTGGTTTACACAACTCTTCTCCACCTTATACATTTCTTTCAAGAGGCCTACTTTTTTCTAAGGTTATTTCTGGAAGCAGTGAAGGTATTTTAAATCTGTCTTGCTACTCCAACAAAATGCATATTTTTGTCACCAAATGTGTTTCGCTTTATGTAAATAAAATAAATCAGTGGTCTTAATGAAACATATGTACCATTTGGCTTGATTTCTCCATCTAAAAGCAGTTAATTACACAAGATGTTTATGTTAGTGCTTAAGATTTTTTTCTCACATGTTTAGAAGTACAGAAGTCCTTGAATTTTTTTGTCAGCTTCTGTCTTTACTTACCCGTGGGATCTGAAAATTTATCGGGGAAAAATGCTAAAATGTGTCTGGAAATCAGGGAAATATCAGGGAATTTCACTTGGGGAAACTTGTGGCAACCCTGAGGAGGTTTATGTTAGTGTGATGATTGTAAAGCCACAATAAACCTACAAACACTCGTGAATTCATTTACTCTACCATGATTGGAAGATACGAGGATAATCCCAAAAGTAAGGTCTCCAATTTTTTTATAAGTACATAGACCTGTTCATTTCTACAATGGTTTATATCAGTTTACAGCTTGTACATTTAGCTATTTTTCGACATAGTCACCATTTCTGTCGATGCATGTTTGTAGATGCTGTGGCAGTTTTTGTGTGCCCTTGTCACGGCAGCTCACCGCCATGCTGTTCAGAAAGTTATGGACCTCTTCTTTCTCCTCGCGTCAGAGCTGAATCGCTTTCTGGCCAAATGTTCTTTTAACCTATGGCCCAGGTGACAGTCACTGGGCGCCAATTCAGGACTATAGGGTGTGTGGGTGATTATGTTCCACTGAAAATGTTGCAGGAGAGCAACGGTTTGCTGAGCTATGTGCGGGCGAGCGTTATCATGGAGAATGTGTACGCCCTTGCTCAACATTCCTCTTCTCTGGTTCTGAATTGCCTGTTTGAGTTTTGTCAGAGTCTCTAAGTACCTGTCAGCGTTAATTGTGGTCCCAGTGATTCAGCTTCGACGGCGAGGTGAAAGAAGAGGTTCATAACTTTCTGAACAACTTGACGGCGAGCTGGTATGACATGGGCATACAAAACTGCCACAGCGTCTACGAAAATGCATCGACAGAAATGATGATTATGTTGAAAAATAGCTAAATTTTCAAGCTGTAAACTGATGTAAACCATTTTAGAAATAAAGAGGTCTACGTACTTATAAAAAAAATAGGAGACCTTACTTTTGGGATTACCCTTGTATAATGAACAGATAAGGACAGGGCATATTCTTTTCCAAAGTTGATTTGCGTGAGCCATACGCAGAGCTACCGTCGGACAAGCAGTCAAAGCAATATTTTGTGATAAACATTCACTTAACACCAACAGTCAAATAACGAAACACTTTATTTAGTAGAAAATGAAACTTGTCTTTATCGCTCTCCACTGCTGTGACTGGAGTAAGCACAGGAATGGTATACACAAATACAACTCGTGATAGACAAGTAACAGTCGTTGGCACAGAGATGTTTAAAATGAAAAGTCTGAATCTTGAAGTCCAAATACAGTTGCAATATCACTTGCCTGTGGGACGCAAGTTAACACACTCTCCAGAAACAAGTTTGTCAGTGGAATACCTACCCCATACTCTGCAGTTGGATGAACAACACTCATCAGAACTGTCTCTTATGGTCGTTGCGGCCGTATTTTGTTGCCGTGGTCAACCTTGGTGCAACATTATTGATTATTGACTGTCAGCGACACTGCATTCGTCCCCGCTCCCCCAAACATCATTGTCAGTATTGGGTAAGGATGTGGAACATTGGGGGATAGGAGGATGGGACACAAACGCAAATGAAGGGGCAGATGCAGAGACTGCAGTTGACACCGAGCACCCACCCACATCCTGGGATTTTCCCTGAGCAGGGTTGGAAATGTCAAGCAGGAAACTACCTGAATGGTGCACGCTGTCTGGTGTGGACGCTGATAGGATGCCGAAGAGGTGATGGGATCCTCATGGGCACCCAGCCAGGTGAATGGACACAACTCCTCCTCAGGCTGCTGCATGCATGACTTAGAGGCTGCAAGCGGCTCCCAGCCGACTTCCATTGGTGTCCCCAATGGAGGATGGATGTAGGGACATGACTGCCTTGCAGGGGCAGGCGATAGTGCTTGCGATGGCAGCTGCTGCAGAGCCTTGTGGTGAACTGGGTCTGTGAACATTGTGAGAAACAAGACCAAAGCTGGTTTGAGTACAGCCAATACAGGCCCGTCGGACTTTGAGTGTTGTAGGTGGGCCTTGACAACACCTGAGACACGACGCCATATTCCCATCAGCGACCTTTGCTGGAAACTCTGTATAACAATCATTGCAGGGTCTGAGGCTTACATGTAGTCGATGGGATTTAGAACCTCTGAGATGGATGGAGAAGGTGGAGCAACATTGGATATCTAACACCAGAAAGTAATTCTGCTGGTAACATGCCATCCCTGGACAAGGAGCGGTATGACAACAAAAACACTTTCAAGACCTGGTCCCAGGAATGGGTGCCTTGTAGATTTGGACAAACCATTCAGCATCTCCATTGGACTGAGGTTGGAAAGGTGCCATGAGGATATGATGGATACCATTGTCACTGCAGAATTGTTCAAATGTGTGTGAAGTGAACGGAGGTCCATTATCAGCCACTGTCACATGAGGTAACCCCCAAATTTATATATATATATATATATATATATATATATATATATATATATATATATATATATATAAACTGAACTCGTGGTCGCCACGGTAATGACAGACATAGTGAAGGATGTAAGGACTACAAAGGGAAGCTTGTTGTATGCATCAAATACCAATAACCAGCAGGTATTCCAACAGGAGCCAGCAAAATTAATGAGTAGTCACTGCCGTGGTTCAGAAGAGTGTGGCCAATCAAAGTAGTGCTGAGGGGGAGCGGCTTGATGCTCCACACACATGGACGCTGGGAAGTTGTGGCATCTATCTGCTAATCAATGCCCGACTGTATACAATGGGGCCAGGCTGGCTGTTTCTTCCACACAACACCCAGATGATCCTGGTGTAACAGACTAAACAGTTTCTACTGGAGGGACTGAGGAACTGTGATATGGGCCTCCCCCCTGTCTGTCTGTCTGTCTGTCTGTATGTATGTATGTATGTATGTATGTATGTGTGTATGTTTGTATGCCCATCTACATCAAGGTAGCACACTGCTGCCCAAAAGTAGTGGCATACCGTGGTGCGGTGGATCTCTTTGGGGCTACATGGCCACCCGGAGCGATTGAAGTCGAGAGTCGCACTCAATGCCTGGGTCTACTGCTGTCTCGCTCGCCACCCAGTGAACAGTAACAAGAAAGTTTTGTGACATATGCTTTTCCTGAGAGTCAATGTGAAAGCATGAATCCTCTGATTAATCATATTGGGGATCTGAACCTACCAATGACTGCAACAGTAGGTCAGCATTGGGATGCTTAGTGGAGGGCCGATACATCTGTTAATATTGGTAACTGGAGCTTCTGCACTGTCCAGGCAATAATGTGCTGAGAGGAACCGAACAGAGACTTTTGTGGCCTGTGGTCAGTAACTAAGTAAAAGTGGCACCCACACAGATACTGGTGGGCGTGAGTAACCCTGTTACTGTGACTGAGGGCTCCTTTCCCTAATTGGCTGTAATTGTGTTAGACAAAACCCACGCAGTGTCACAACACCACATTGGTACCATAACAGGTGTCCACTGCAAGAGTGAAAGGATTGTCCAAAGACCAGTCACTTAACACATCCTTTAAATGCTGAAAAGTGGACTGACAATCTTTGGACCAAACAGAGGGGATGCCGTTGCTGCATAAGCAGTTCAATGAAGACACGATTTTGTGGTGTTAGGTATGAATCAAACGTAACATGAGAGTTTTCTCATTACTGCAGGTAATGCAACCGTAATCATGGAGCCAGGCAAGTCGTAAGTGGCACTCGAATGGGCCTGAGATGGATGAAATCTGTTTGCATTAATCACTTGACCTAGATACTCAGTTTCTGTGTTGGAAAAATAACAGTCAGCTGGGGTGGCCGAGCAGTTCTAGGCGCTACAGTCTGCAACCGCTACGGTCGCAGGTTCGAATCCTGCCTCAGGAATGGATGTGTGTGATGTCCTTAGGTTAGTTAGGTTTAAGTAGTTCTAAGTTCTAGGGGACTGATGACCTCAGAAGTTAAGTCCATAGTGCTCAGAGCCATTTGAACCATTTTTTGAAAAATAACACTTTGTATGATTACACTTTAAGCCCACCTCTGATTACACAGTGAACCAAGCCTCCAGATTCTGTAGATGTTCTGCTGGTGTATGGCCAAGACGACAGTGTCGTCTAAATTATTAGCAAAGGAGGGCACCTGTGAAGTAAGCTGCTCTAACAAGGGGAGGCCACGATGCTTGGAATGCGGATTTACTGTAAACTTCGTACACTTGTAGTTCTCCATGAGGATAACAAAATGTGTAAGCCTTAGAACGTACTTCTTAAACATTATTGAGAAAATCGTAAAATAATTTCGGTCGTCAAATATATACGTGTGCGTGGCTTTTTTACCACAAAGCGGCGGCAGCCGAGTGGTTAGCGTTCAAGCCCCGTAATCGCCAGATCGAGTCCCGTTCGTCAGATTTTTTAATTTTTTTTTCAACACAGTTATTTTCTTAACTATTTATATTACAGTTGATATAATGGGAAAAATACGTATAATCGGATGAACTTTTATTAAATTTACAATGTTATTTGGCAGTCTACAAACTTTTACTGTCACAAATAATATAATATTCATAACTATTGACTAGTAAACGACCAAATGCGTAAAGTGATAATGTAAATGTATGCTTGTCCGTGTCTTCAAAATTGTTCGTATTTAATCAAAAGAGAATGAGAAATTGCCCCTCGTGATGAAGCTATTAAAATACAGTCGATACTGCATGACCAATTATCAGAGTCAATATTTATGGAAATGCTGTGTTATGCATGGTTTGCTTACAAATTATCGTCTGAAAGAGAGGTTTTTGAAAATGTTAACGAGGTTTGTTTTTCCACGGAAAACCTCAAAAGACCTTGCGTATGCAGGAACATAGTATTTATTCAATGCAGCTGGTACCGTTTAACTTTGTTTTCCATGTTTTTACGAAAAATACCTGCAACTTGTACTTGTAATGTCGAAAGCGACGATTAATTGTACATCTTTCGAAAGCCGTCTGTGGCGGTCAAAACTTGCAGGTAGTAAGTAGTTTTAGGGCTCATTCCAGGTTTAAGGAATTTCTCAAATCATGGACAAGCATACATTTTCAGTATCACTTTATGCCTTTGGTCGTCTACTAGTCAATAGTTATGAATATTGTATTATTTGTGATAATAAAAATTTGTAGACTGCCAAATAACATTGTTAATTTTAATAAAAGTTCATCCAATTACACGTATTTTTCCCATTACATCAATTGTAATATAAACAGTAAAGAAAATGAGTGTGTTAGAAATATAAAAAAAATACAAACTGACGAACAGGACTCGATCCAGCGATTACGGGGCTTCAATGCTAATCACTCGACTGCCACTGCTTCATGGTAAAAATGGCCACGCACAGGTATATATTGGACAACCGAAATTATCTTGCGGTTTTCTCAATAACGCTTGAGAAGTACACACTACTGCTTACACATTTTGTTGTGTTTGTGGAGAACTGCTAGTGTACGAAGGTTACAGTAAATCGGCATTCCAAATGTCATGGCGGACTCAGTAACTGCTAAAATTGGAGACCCTGAGGGGTATTCAACACAAAAATCTTTGTGGGCGCCTTATCCAAAGGCAGTTGTAGATAAGCTAAGGTGACAAAAGTTATGGGATACCTCTAACATCATGTCGGACCTCCTTTTATGTGGTGTATGTAGTGGCATAGACTCAACAATTCGTTGGAAGTTACCTTGCAGAAATATTGAGCCATGCTGCGTCTCCTGCTGTCCATAATTTCGAAAGTGTTGCTGGTGCAGGATTTTGTGCACAGCCTGACCTCTCGATATGTCCCATAAATGTTCGATGGGATTCACACTGGATAATCTTGGGGGCCATATCATTTGCTTGAAATAGCGCAGTGTCATCCATAGCATGAAGTGCATGAATGGCTGCAAATGGTCTCAAAGTAACTGAACATAGTCATATCTGATAATAGATTCAGCTGGACCAGAGGACCCAGTCCAGTCCATGTAAACACAGCCCACACCTTTGTGGAGCCACCACATTTGACAGTGCCTTATTGAAAGCTTGGATCCATGGCTTTGTGGGGTCTGCACCACACCCTAACCCTGGCATCAGCTCTTACCAACTGAAATTCGGGGCTCATCTGACCTGACCACTGTTTTTTCAGTCACCTGACCACTGTTTTTTCAGTCACCTGTTGTGCAACTGATAGTCATGAGCCCAGAAGAGACACTGCAGATAATGTCATGCTGTTAGCAAAGAATCTTGCGTTGGTTGTCTGCTGCCATAGCCTATTAACACCAAATTTCATCAAACTGTGCTGATGTCCCACATTGATTTCAGCCATTATTTCACACAGTGTTGCTTGTCTGTTAGCACTGACAACTCTATGCCAGTGGTGAGAGGTAATGCCTGAAATTTGGTATTCTTGGCACACTCTTGACACTGTAGCTCTCGGAATATTGGATTCCCCAAAGATTTCCGAGATGGAATGTACCATTCTTCTACCTGCAACTACTACTCCGCATTCAAAGTCTGTTAATTCCCATTGTGCGGGCATATTCACGTCGGAAACTTTTTTACGTGAATCACCTGAGTACAAATGATAGCTCTGCCAGAGCAGTGCCCTTTTATACCTCGTGTACACTGTACAACTACCATCTCTATATGTGCAAATCGCTATCCCCACATCAGTCTATGCCTCCTGCAACTCAGTTTTTGGGGGGAAAGAGTAAACAGCAGTCTTTGGGTTGACAGTAGCTTTGAGTTCTGCGTAGAGTTGTAGTCTACCTGATGGCTCTGACAAAACGATCGGGAGGTATGCCTACTGGCTCATGGACACAGTTTTTTTCCTGAAGAGCACGAGCGTCAGGCCAACCTCGAAAAAATTTAGGCTCAGCACAGTCCTGGAAAGTCACGTGGGCTTTGACTCCCAATGCCTTAACTAGTCTTCCATGAAACAAAGAACTGTACTTATCTCACAACACGTTGACTCTAGCAAGTGGCACCTGTAAGTTGACTTGCAACTCATCTCCTTGAATGGACACTCCAAAAAAATCAAAACTGTCCGTACTGAAACTGTTCAGACTGCCTCTTGAATGGAAGACATGAAAAGGAACTGATTAGTTGCAGCAAGAAAAGTAGCCGGTAAACTACACACACCTAAAACTGTCCGTACTGAAACTGTTCAGACTGCCTCTTGAATGGAAGACATGAAAAGGAACTGATTAGTTGCAGCAAGAAAAGTAGCCGGTAAACTACACACACCTAAAACAGAAATGTTCTGTCTGTTAAAGGCAGATAGTGTATCACTCATTTGCTGAAGCTGGGGCTGCCTAAGCATTAGTACATCACATGATTTAGCAGTGTGACAGTAGCCCCAGTGTCTAATTTGGAACTTCACCTACTAATTCGCCACACACAAATGTACAGAAAGTTTGTTACATTGCCTGTTAATCAGCGATTGTTTGGCCTGGCAATCGTGATTAGGCTACCACCTTTTCTGTTTTGCACAGGCACCACAGAAGCAACATACTCATCAACTGGGACAGGGTTTGACTTAAACTTTGAAAACTGACCAGCACCCAATAGCTGAAGACAAATTGTTTGTATGTGGCCTTACTTACCGCAAGTGAAACATTTGTACCTGCTGGCACGGACACTATGCCCTCTCATATGCAGTGAAACAATGCGTGCAAGACTTCCTTATTGACGTGGGCTGTGAAGTGCACCAACGGTGAAACTTCCTAGTACAGAACTAGACATCGGGCTATGTTATGACTATTTGAGAGCGATATGGCTCTGGAATTTTCTCACTTCTCACTACAGAAATGGCTGGGCTTTGCATGTCAAGTTCAGTAATGTCTACGATGTCTTGAGACTCAATGATCACTAACACAGTTTTCAAGTCTGGGTTCAGCAGCTTTATAATAGAGGATGTAATGTGATCATTGGAAACTTCCTGAGTCATAGTATCACGAAGCATCACATCACAGTAACTCGCAGGAACATTTAAATTGAAGCTGTCGTGTGAGCCCCTCGAGTTCTGTTACCCACTGTTTGGGATTGACCAGCCTGCTGTTAAGAGTCTAGTGAATTTGTATCTAGCAGCTGAAACATGCATCTGAAATTCAAAGCGATTGGGCGGTTTAGAAACTAACTCATCATATGGCATTTTTCCAGGATGCTTGTCTCCCAATAACTTGACACAGAGATGGTACACTCCCGCATTTACTGTGGACAATAAAAAGAAAAAAAAAATGCTCTGATTACCTGTTATGTTGTAGGCGTGGAAACGTGCTGTAAGCTTGGCCACATATTCCATCCATCCTTGCCCCACAAGTTCTCGAAATTTAGACTGTTGAGTCACTTGTGCTGGTTGAACTTGAACAGGCTGGGGCACCAGTTGCAGCACTGCTGCTGCTGCTGCAAGCAATGTGCCATCCAGAGTTTGTAAGGTCTGGTCAGTACGTTGTCCGCGTGACTGTACAAATTGAGTTAGCGACAAGTCCTGAACTGGAGATGGGACAGACATGATAAACACTATTAGTCAACTAACGCACAAAAAAATTCTGAAAGAAGCAACGGGTTAGTGGAAAATTTTGCAAAATTGTAGTGTGTCCATTCCATTGCCATATGTTGTATTCTGTGCTTGTACATGAAGGTGAACACACAGAAAAGTCAGTTTAGTAACAGCAACAGTCAAATAACAAAACACTTTAGTTAGTAGAATATGAAACATACCACTATCACTCTTAATCACTCTTCATTACTATGTCTGGAGTAAGCACACGTGGAACACAAATGGTGCAGCTCTTCATAGACAAGAAACAGCAATAGCGGCAGAGCTGTTCAAAATGACAAATAAGAATCTTGAAGTCTGAACGTCTGAATACAGTTACAATACCACATATCCATGCTGTGATGTTGCCTGGCATCTCTGAGAGCTCTCACCTCATCCAGATTGGCACCACTGGTGATGCTGTTTGGAGGTCCAGCATCTTTGCGGTGGTCAACCTCGGTGTGACATTATCTACAATCGTCGACAATGGATTTAGCACATGTTACAGATGCACAGGATATTCATCCTGCAAATCCACACTTGTCTGCAGTTAAAGAACTGCCACAACGTCAAGAAGCTCCAAGCTGTCATGGGAAGGTTACTTATTATATTAAAATCATTGCAAATGCTGCACCAGAAAATTGTTCCCTTTGTGTGGTCACAAGAATGAAAGGACACATGTCAGCAATTAAAGGATGTGTTAGCTGTGAATGCATCTTCTTATGAGATTGGAGCTGTGCTCTCTCATAGAACTGGTTCTGCTAATAGTCCTATTGCTTTTGCCTCAAAAACTCTTTACAAAGTGCAGTGTAATTACAGTAAACTTGAAAAAGAGGCACAAACTAGTACCTATGGTGTTACCAAGTTTCATCAATAATTGAACTGTCAGAAGTTCTATTTAATTACAGATCATTGGCCTTTAACGGCCTTTTTCAGTTCTGCCAAGCCTGTCCCACTAAAGACAGCACAAAAATTGTAATGTTGGGCTTTGATATTGTCTAGTTATCTAAGAGAGTTGCTGCATAGGCTCACTGCCCAACATTTGAATGCTGACTTGTTGTCTCAGTTATCAGTCAATACCGACACAGTATTCATTTCATCTGAGGAATCACGTTATGAAATCAATACTCAGGATTTTGAAAGTTTTCAAAATTTTCCTCTCAATTTCTGGTGCATTGCCGCAGAAACTGCTTATGACCCAGCTCTTCAGGTTGTTTTGCAATATGTGCACCCTAGGTGGCCATGCAGATTGAAAGTAATTCCTACAGCCCCTCCTACCAACATCACTATTTTTTACATTGCTGACTGTGTGGTCAGGTATTCTGCTGTTGCAGATGGAAAATGATGATGTGCATGTTGTGATTCCTCGCTCCCATCAGTGAGAATTTTTGTCTTCATTGCATTGAGTCATGATTCACACAAAGAAACTCGCTTTGTCATTGCACTTGTCAGGGCAGGGGGGCTCAGATTGAGCAAATGACCTCTCGTTGCAGTGTTTATATGGAACATCAGTCAACTCTGCCACAATGCTTTCTTGCATGGCCACATCCGTCTGGGATGTGGCAATGCTTCCATATTGATTTCGCAGGTAAATTCTGGAACATGCAATGGCTGTTGGCGGTAGATGCATATAGTAAATTTCCTTTTGTTCTCCACTTGGCATCCACCACTAGTGCGAATATATTCTATTTTTTTGCTCGAAGGTCTTCCTTATCTCCTTGTCTTTGACAGCGGGCTGCAATTCACAACAGCTAGTATTCAAAAGTATTGTGCTGCCAGCAGAATACACGGTGTGACTACTGCTCCTTTTCCCGATCGTAACAGCAAAACCGAAGGATTCGTTCGAACATTCAAAAGTAACTCTGACAAAATCTGTTCCTCCCGCATGTGGAAGCAAGCCTTAGAGTTTTCTTTCCTCCTACTGCTCTGTACCACATGACAAGAAATCACCTGCAAAATTAATTCCTGATCGTTGTCATCTTATTCTATTCCTGCGATGGCCATGGAATCAATTCATTCTGCCAAGTCAGACAAAATTTCAGCCACAGGATATAGTATTCATTAAAGTTTTTGGCAAGAAGTAGTGTTGGGAGCACAGTGTCGTAACAAAAGGCTTAAGACATTCTTATTACATCATACAAGGGTGATTTGAAAAGCTCTAGGAACGGAATCCTTGATTCCATCTCGAAAATGAGTTTCCTCCAGGCCTGCAAAATAGTTGTCAACTCCGGCTATCAGTTCTTCGTTTGAAGTGAATCTTTGTCCTTCAAGAAAAATTTTCAGGTTTGGGAAGAGAGGGAAGTCTGACAGAGCCATATCAGGTGAATAAGGCAGGTGTGGCAACAATTCATGCCTTAGTTCGTGTAATTTTGTCATGGCGACGGCATGTTTTTGATCCAGTGTTAAGAATCAATGCACCCATCTTGCAGATAAATTTTTCATTTCTAATTCTTCGGTTAAAATGTGGTACACTCTTACAGATGACATCTAGCAAGTGTGAGCAGTTTCACGTTCTTTCAATCAGTGTTCCTCCATGACCATTTTGTGCACTTTTGCAATGATTTCTGGAGTAGTGACACATCTTGGCTGACCACCTTGCTGATCGTCGTCGTAAGCTCTCCTGACCAAATTTAAAGTCATTTGTCCACTTGGCAACACTTGAATATGAAGGAGCAGAGTCCCCCAGTGTATTCTGGGAATCGGCATGAATGTTCTTTGCTTTCATACCTTTCTTTATGAAGTACTTAATCACTGCTCAAATCTTGGTCCTCCCCCCCCCCCCAAAAAAAAAAAAAATCTTTGCAAATCACTACGGGGGACCAACAACAGACAGAGCCATGTCACCGCCACAGCTCTCTTCCAAGAGCACTGACGTGGCACATATTTACAGGCAACAGTCCAATGAATATCACATGAACAAATTGTTGCACTACTGCTGACCTGTCGTGATGATTCCGAGAACTTTTCAAACCACACTCGTTCAAGGTTCTGCTGAGATGTATCGGTGTTACCAGAACCAGCTGTGGTACTTTTAAGGGTATGTCAGTGACAGGGAAGTGGGGGGGGATGAATGAAGATGACACCCAAATGAAGAAATGTGAGATCTATATGATCACTACAGCTTATCCATATGCCCTAAGGTCGCAGGGTGGCCTAGTGAGCTAACTGAGGATTTCATCTTCCAGTTGGATGCAACTCATGTGTGTCTTTATTTGCCAATTTTTCTTATTAGTTACTGGGTAAATGTCAGAAGTCATTGGAAGGCAATAAAATCCCTTTATTTCTCCAGTGCTACGTCTGATAAGCTCAAGACCTCATCTGGTAGCACTAGAAGGTTAGCCTCGACCCTTGACCCATGGACCTGGTGGTGAATCGTTGCTGTAGATGGCCGGCAGCTGCAGCCCCGGTGAGATGGGTTCTCAGGTAGTAAACATCTCCAGCCGGGAGCTGAGCTACATAAGGACTAATGCAGCAACCTGAAACAGCCTGCTGATACGAGGTGGGTGGCTGGCTGGCAGTGATGTGGTAGCTGGCACTCCAGTGGCTCGGTGTCTGGGCTGACTTCAGTTCACCCTCGGCCCATCAGGTGGTGGCTGCACCCCTCATCGGTGGTCATGTTGAGTTGACAGTGAATCAGTGCGAACTTATCGCGGAAGTTGACACCGAGATTTGCCCACACTGGACTCGCATTCGGGAGGACGATGGTTCAATCCCGTCTCCGGCCATCCTGATTTAGGTTTTCCGTGATTTCCCTAAATTGTTTCAGGCAAATGCCGGGATGGTTCCTTTGAAAGGGCACGGCCGATTTCCTTCCCAATCCTTCCCTAACCCGAGCTTGCGCTCCGTCTCTAATGACCTCGTTGTCGACGGGACGTTAAACACTAACCACCACCACCACCACCACCGAGATTTGCCGATTAGATCTGATTGCTATCTGGGCCAGGTGGCCAGCGTATAGCAGAGGAGGCGTGTTGTGGGGTTGTTGGTGGAAATGTTACGTATACTGCATGCTGAAGTGCCCTGTTTCAGTAACAAGCTGGGCACCGGCAAGCAGCCAGATGATTGAGCCCAGTGAATTCCGTTGTGCAATGCTGTGCCAGTGTATTGCTGCAAGTGGCCTGTTTAATATTCCACTTGTTGTGTGTCCGGTAATGGATTCAAAATTGTTATAGAATCATAACTCGTGTGACAAACCTTTTTTTTACAAGTGTGCATTGTGCAGTTAATTTTAATGATTGTTTTGTTTTATTTTGATGTGTGCATTTATTGGGAAGAGTGTGTGTGTGTGTGTGTGTGTGTGTGTGTGTGTGTGTGTGTGTGTGTGCTTCTTTCACTTTATTGCAGTTTTGCATGCATTTTTGTGTGGTCCAATGAAGTGGAGGGTTATACGAGTGCTAGTGTAACCACTGACAGTCTCCCCCTAAGGCTGCAGTTCTAGTGGAGCAGTGCAGCGCAAGAGCAGTGCAGTGTGGTGAGCAGAGCAGCGTTGGTAAAACAAAGCAGTGCCGCCTAGTGTGCGTGATCATGGTGACGCTGCAAGCAGAGCAGCACAAAGTAAAGTGGCACAGGGCAGTGCTGAATGAATAAAACATGTTTGTTTCACAGAGCGGTGACCAGAGCATTTGTTTGTCTCGGGCTGCATTCAGGCAACAGCGGCAGCATTTGGCTGTTGCAGCAAGTAGCAGAGTCAGTACTGTTCCTGGTGCTCATGGTGCTTTTAGAGAATGGTATCAACAGAAGCTTTGATAGCAGCTTTATTTTTTCCTCTGCGCCCTTTATGGGCCCAGCGAAACCACTATCATCACAACTGATTCATTTTGGACATGTTTTATGTGATTAGGTGGCAGCAGAATTACAGGCTATAAGTACTAATTAACCTTGTATTTCTTTCATTTCCTTAAAATGAAAGGTGATAATAAAGTTGAAGTAGCCTAGCTGAGAAATGTGTGAAAATTGTATTTTATTATGTGAAAAAAAGTTTTAAAAACCATCTCATTCCAAAAGCTTCATGTGGAGGTTTGTGAAAGTTTTGTCTTGTCTGATAAATGCTGTGCATAGAACACTCTATGTTTACTGTGTGATGCTCATCGATTCTCGGGGATCCCTGTAAGTCAATGACAGTGTTGTGGAGAAAATGACATTTTATAACACTGCCAGTAAATGTGGGTGAATTACTTCCCAAAATATGCTCCACTTAGCACTCATTATTCCAAAAGTACATTATTAATCACTGTGATCAGGAAAAGTGTTTGTTGAAATGTTTATTCCATCGATCTAAAGCACACTGACTGTAATATTTGATAAAATACTTCTACAGTAGATATGCCTAAATCTCCAATGAATGCAAAAAGCAATCCAAGTGCTATATTTAGTAGTATATTAGGCCACCCCTTTTGCAGCAAGCAAAATACACTAGGAGAATAAAATCTAACACCTTCCCTTTCCTTCTTATTTCCCTCAACATTGATTCTAATGAATTTGACCTGAGGATCTGCAACTGCTTATGTTACAATTGAATGGAAATTTTTAGAACTATAAAACATTTTCCCCGAATTTTCTGGGAATTTGAGATGACTGTCTCTTCTGTCAGCATCACCGATTTCACTTGGAAAGTTCTGTATGTTAAATAAATCCTTTATAGTATGTTAAATAAATCATTTATCTATCTAATCCAGCAATTCCCGCCACAAATGGGTGCCGGATTATTGAGAATGCGAAATTTTCTTTCATTCATTTATTTTGTTTGTTTATTTTGAAAACATAGGGGATGTAGTATACTGTACTTTATTAAACCGAAGGATACAGTTTTAAAACATAGAGGATATACTTCATTAAATCCAAAAATACATTAATTTTCAAAGAAAACTTAGTCTTTGAGTGTACAATATACTGTACATAATTATAGTCATATCACTCCCTATGAAACGTGCCCCTAATTT
Source organism: Schistocerca nitens (assembly GCF_023898315.1). Lineage (NCBI taxonomy): Eukaryota > Metazoa > Arthropoda > Insecta > Orthoptera > Acrididae > Schistocerca > Schistocerca nitens. The sequence continues at coordinate 100,316,455 of NC_064620.1, read as the reverse complement.
TTAACTGTCGCAGTGATGATAGGTGACTGTGGCATGCTTTACCATGCAACTGCTTCACAAGCATTACATCAGTACTGCAAGTATCCGGTTGTTGCATAATGTACTCCAGGAAGAACTCGGTAGCTTCAGCACCAGTGGTGTGAGACATCTTTATGCTCTCTCCTCCTGTGTCCTCTTCTTTGTTACTTACATCATTACTTTCTTGCACACTTTTGATTATTTCTTCATCTGTTAAAGTTTGGTCCATATCACAGTTTTCCTCATTCAGCCACTTAATATCATCCATCATCATCATCATCATCATCATCATCATAAATTTCTTTTCCTCTTGGGAGGTTGTGAAACATGTCAGTGTACAAAGTAATTGATAATTCTGAATTGACTGGCTCATTGCACTACTGGATGCAACTCGGCATCAATGGATGGTCACAATTTTCTCCAGCTCGTTATTATGGGAGCGCTCTTCTCTTTATTCCATGCTTCGGCTGCTTGGAAAACATCACATATGTTAATTGCTTTCCATGCCATCAGCATAGTTTCGATAGTTGTTTTCACTTTCGCTCAGCAAGGAGACGAGAAGTGAGTGTCGGTAATGAAATTTGATTGATTCCAAAATTCCCTGGCCCATGGGCTGAATTAGAGCTGTCACAGTTGGTGGGAGAAAGAGTGCTTGTATACCGGCAGACTTTAGAGAAACATGTGAAGGATGACAGGGAACATTGTCAGTTACAAGGATAGCTTTCAGTGGAAGCTTTTTCTTCTTTAGTTCTTTCCTCACTGCTGGTACAAACATTTCATGGAACCAACGAGAGAATATTTGTCTGTCCATCCAAACTTTCTTCTGAGCACAATACTGCACTGGTAGAGTATTTATGTTAGTATGTTGAAAACAGTGTGGATGTTGGGATTTTCCAACTACCATAAGCGGTAGTTTATGACTCCCATTTGCATTACAACACGCCATTAATGTTATGCGCTGTTTCTGTTGCTTGTAACCACGAGCTTCCTTCTCGTTGTTAGCAGCTAATGTTTTTTAAGGAAGCATCTTGTAAAAGAGTCCTGTTTCATCAGAATTATACAAGGAATCACCAGTTAAATATTCTTCCTCTGTTATTTTCTGTATCTTGCCTACAAACTCGTCAGCATCCTTATCGTTAGCTGAGTGACTTTCCCTGGCGACTGTCAGCTGCCGAATGCCATGTTGTTTTTTCCAGTTAGACAACCTTCGCTCACTGCAAACAAGTTACTACCTCCAAGTTGTTTGTTAAATGCAGCTGCTTTTTCCTTTATAATCGGGCCACTGTCTGGAATTCCTTTACTGCGTTGTTGTTTGAACAATCTATAAACAACTACATCCAGTTCATCATTCTCTCTTTCGCATAACTTTCCATTTTCCTAACTCACTATCCATTTTCGTTGAGTACTGTTGAATAACGTCTTTCTTTTTGATGTCATAAATAGTTGTTAGTCCACATTGAACTCGGCAGCAATGGCTTTCTGCGAAGAACCGTGATTTAATTTATCTAAAATTTTGAGTTTCTGCTTGAGGTCTAGCATAACGTGTTTCCTTTTAGAAGACTATTTTGAACTGTAAAGAAAGCTAAAATTTCGAATAAAGTATTTAAAGCATTATTTAACTAAGCATTGTTGCGCTCGATAATTGATTGTGCACGTGTTTTTGGATGTGCACCAGATTACTGAGAGGCCGAACTACTGAGGGCCGGATTAGTGAGAGCCTAGTGTATTCAGTAAAAGGCCCATGCATGTGGAGGGGTTGGAGACAGTCTCACAACATTTTGGTAGTTGACTCCACAATATTACAATGGTTGTGACTCCTATTGTCAGAGCCATGTCTTGAAAACTTCTTCTGGTTTCCAGGAACCTGTAACAATTCTCATTTCATCAGCTGTTGATGGCCCTAAAAAATGACATTATTTCGTTGTAAAAATCTATAGTTGCATGATTGTTGGTTAGATATTGATATTTCGCTTATTAATCATATGGCAAAATATTCTCCTCTTTGTGTACTATAATATGTCAAAATCTTGTTTCGATATCTCAAACCATTTACGAGATACAAGGAATGTTAAGTATATTTCATTCCGTCTTCTTCACTCATGCGCGAGTTCGGAACGAAGCACTTTATATACGATCAATTTTCCCGAGATTGGTGATAGATAGCGATATCCTTCTAAGTTTACTGGATAATTCAGTATGTTAACATCATTTCTTACATAGAAACATACTACCACCAAACACAAAATCACAATGACCTTTGTTTTTCAAAGTAAAAACTGAGCATCACCCCCACGCCCCCCCCCCTCTCTCTCTCTCTCTCTCTCTGTGTGTGTGTGTGTGTGTGTGTGTGTGTGTGTGTGTGTGTGTGTGTCCCAAAATCATTTGAGAAAGATCGTAGATCGGCCGGGTTGCGTGTAAGCCATCAACGCAGTGAAGTGAGCCTGCTGGCTGCTGCACCACTCCCTAGCCCCCACTATACCTGGATGTGCAGCAGAAGCAGCACTGTAGCAGCTGCCCGATACACAGATCCACTCAGTACTGTTGCGCCACCCCACTATAATCCAGGACAAAGCCAGGCAGGACCCTACAGAGGATTCAGAACATCTCAAAACATCCTGTCTTGTTAGCCTTTACTGTTTACCTCTCTCTGATTGTGTGACAGCAGAGGATCCTTGGTAAACATCGCACGGCTGATGCACATATGCCTTATTGCAGAGGGACGGGTAGCATTCTATTGTTGAAGTGAAGACGAGCTATGGGGTAAGGCCCTGGAATAAAACCTTAAAACCTTGACAGGTGTACAAGCCATAAGGTGTTAGCCACACCAGGACATTCGGGCAGGGAAGGGGTAGGGGGAGGGGGTTCACAGAAGAGGGGAGAATTTCTGTGGGCCGATAATCTGAACATAAAAATTTTCAATTCACTGAACCTAAAAGGAGAACTAACTGGATGGACCCTAAGAATTAGAATGCTGGCCTGAAAACGAAATCCTGTATTGGATTTTGAAATGTAAGAACATTAAGAGAGACGGGACAATTAAGAAAAATTGAAAAAGAGATGGAGAACTACAGGTTGGATGTACTGGAATTAAATGGAAATAAGGTGGAAGTTAAAATATAGAATAGTGGAATGCTGCTTTATGCAGGACAAACAAGTGAAGATGCAATGCCCAAGACTGCTGTAACACTCTTACCTATAATCTGCAAAAGAAGCCTACTGGAATGGAAACCCCAGGAAGGATAATGACTGCACACTTAAAAAACAAGTGTATGAAGTGAAATGTCACTGCAATTCAGTGCTAAACACCTACTGATGTGACTGAAAGAGACTTAAAGGACACATTGTGCACAGAGATAAATGGCTTAATCATGCAAACCAATCTCGGACAAAAAATTTTAATGGGTAAGTTGAATGCAGAAGTTGGTTCAGATAATGAAGGGCTTTAACGTGGTGTCCATGGCATAGGGAACAGAAATGTGAATGGTAACTGCTGATAGATATGAATGTACTAACCCTCAATTTTGTGAACATAAGTCTGATCACACAACTTGTTGTTACTACTGTACTACCTGCTGATAACATGTAGGTCCATTTGTATCACTAAAGCGCTGCCAGCTATATGCATTATTTTGTATTATTGGTTTTGTTCTTATCTTTGGATGAAATAATGCTATGCTACAGAGTAAACATGGCAGTTATGATGAAATCTTGTAATCGAATAAAGAAATGGCCGTTTGGTGAATCTGGTAATGACAGTTGTGATGCAGATCCTATTACATACCAGAGAATACATCAGTTACTGAAAATACTGCAAGTGTGGCTTAGCATTATATTGCTACCTGTCTTACTTCATATGGGTTAGGCATAGCATTTATTAAAATTTAGGTGACTTTACTATTGTTAAGAGTACATAAATTTAATGTAAAATATATCAGTGAATGCTTGCAAAACTGTTAGCCTCTCTTCCATTTCACCTTTTAACAGAAAAGCCTGTTATACATGTGTTTGAAGGTTATTATTGTTTCTGACCTGACATTAAATGCTGTTGGTTAGTGTCATTTTTATCCCATCTTAGTCCTCAACAAATGTTTGTTTTATTTTTGAGAAGTAGGTAGCAGGTCACCACATCCTACACTAGATTGACCACTTCACACCAGAAAAAGGAAAGATGTGTTGCTAAGAAGACAAGAAACAAGTGTAGATGAAATGAAGGCGGGCCATACAGAAACTATAAAGGGGAGTTCCTGGACACTCTGTTGGCGAATTGTGTAGTTGTCCACTGAAATCTGAAGGAAAAACTGTTGAATGTGAAGAATGACATTTTTAATTGTCTCTGGAATCTGGAGAACTTGGACATACAAAAGTCATATTTATTTTGTCTTATGAATGTCCTTCTCAGGTATTGTTTAAAGGAAAGTGCGAGTATTAGTTGAGGACAAATTGGATGAAAATCAGTGTGGGTTAGGCCTCTTAGAGGTTGTCAGGACCAGATCTTCGGCTTACGGCAAATAATGGAGAAGTATTAAGAGTGGAACAGGGAATTGTATCTATGCTTAATAGATCTAGAAAAGGCATATGACCGGGTTCCTAGGAGGAAGTTATTGTCTGTTATATGAGATTATGGAATAGGAGGCAAACTTTTGCAAGCAATTAAAGGTCTTTACATAGATAGTCAGGCAGCAGTTAGAGTTGACAGTAAATTGAGTTCATGGTTCAGAGTAGTTTCAGGGGTAAGACAGGCTGCAACCTGTCTCCACTGTTCATATTATTTATGGATCATATGTTATCAGGAGAAAGAAAACTGGCATCCTACGGATCGGAGCGTGGAATGTCAGATCCCTTAATCGGGCAGGTAGGTTAGAAAATTTAAAAAGGGAAATGGATAGGTTAAAGTTAGATATAGTGGCAATTAGTGAAGTTCGGTGGCAGGAGGAACAAGGCTTTTGGCCAGGTGATTACAGGGTAATGCAGGAGTAGGTTTAATAATGAATAAAAGAATAGGAGTGCGGGTTAGCTACTACAAACAGCATAGTAAACGCATTATTGTGGCCAAGATAGACACAAAGCCCATGCCCACTACAGTAGTACAAGTTTATATGCCAACTAGCTCTGCAGATGATGAAGAAATTGATGAAATGTATGACGAGATAAAAGAAATTATTCAGATAGTGAAGGGAGACTAAAATTTAATACTCATGGGTGACTGGAATTCGTCAGTAGGAAAAGGACGAGAAGGAAACATAGTAGGTGAATATGGATTGGGGGGAAGAAATGAAAGAGGAAGCCGCCTTGTAGAATTTTGCACAGAGCATAACCTAATCAAAGCTAACACTTGGTTCAAGAATCATAAAAGAAGGTTGTGTACCTGGAAGAATCCTGGAGATACTAAAAGGTATCAGATAGATTATATAATGGTAAGGCAGAGATTTAGGAACCAGGTTTTAAATTCTAAGACATTTCCAGGGGCAGATGTGGATTCTGATCACAATCTATTGGTTCTGATCTGCAGATTGAAACTGAAGAAACTGCAAAAAGGTGGGAATTTAAGGAGATGGGACCTGGATAAACTGACTAAACCAGAGGTTGTACAGAGTTTCAGGGAGAGCATAAGGGAACAATTGACAGGAATGGGGGAAAGAAATACAGTAGAAGAAGAATGGGTAGCTGTGAGGGATGAAGTAGTGAAGGCAGCAGAGGATCAAGTAGGTAAAAAGACGAGGGCTAATAGAAATCCTTGGGTAACAGAAGAAATATTGAATTTAATTGATGAAAGGAGAAAATATAAAAATGCAGTAAATGAAGCAGGCAAAAAGGAATACAAACGTCTCAAAAATGAGATCGACAGGAAGTGCAAAATGGCTAAGCAGGGATGGCTAGAGGACAAATGTAAGGATGTAGAGGCTTGTCTCACTAGGGGTAAGATAGATACTGCCTACAGGAAAATTAGAGAGACCTTTGGAGAGAAGAGAATCACTTGTATGAATATCAAGAGCTCAGATGGCAACCCAGTTCTAAGCAAAGAAGGGAAGGCAGAAAGGTGGAAGGAGTATATAGAGGGTTTATACAAGGGCGATGTACTTGAGGACAATATTATGGAAATGGAAGAAGATGTAGATGAAGATGAAATGGGAGATAAGATATTGCGTGAAGAGTTGGACAGGGCACTGAAAGACCTGAGTCGAAACAAGGCCCCGGGAGTAGACAACATTCAATTAGAACTACTGATGGCCTTGGGAGAGCCATTCATGACAAAACTCTACCATCTGGTGAGCAAGATGTATGAGACAGGCGAAATACCCACAGACTTCAAGAAGAATATAATAATTCCAATCCCAAAGAAAGCAGGTGTTTACAGATGTGAAAATTACCGAACCATCAGTTTAATAAGTCACAGCTGCAAAATACTAACGCGAATTCTTTACAGACGAATGGAAAAACTGGTAGAAGTGGACCTCGGGGAAGATCAGTTTGGATTCCGTAGAAATGTTGGAACACGTGAGGCAATACTAACGTTACGACTTATCTTAGAAGAAAGATTAAGAAAAGGCAAACCTACGTTTCTAGCATTTGTAGACTTAGAGAAAGCTTTTGACAACGTTAACTGGAATACTCTCTTTCAAATTCTGAAGGTGGCAGTGGTAAAATACAAGGAGCGAAAGGGTATTTACAATTTGTACAGAAACCAGATGGCAGTTATAAGAGTGGAGGGGCATGAAAGGGAAGCAGTGGTTGGGAAAGGAGTGAGACAGGGTTGTAGCCTCTCCCCGATGTTATTCAATCTGTATATTGAGCAAGCAGTAAAGGAAACAAAAGAAAAATTCGGAGTAGGTATTAAAATTCATGGAGAAGAAGTAAAAACTTTGAGGTTCGCCGATGACATTGTAATTCTGTCAGAGACAGCAAAGGACTTGGAAGAGCAGTTGAACGGAATGGACAGTGTCTTGAAAGGAGGATATAAGATGAACATCAACAAAAGCAAAACGAGGATAATGGAATGTAGTCGAATTAAGTCGGGTGATGCTGAGGGAATTAGATTAGGAAATGAGACACTTGAAGTAGTAAAGGAGTTTTGCTATTTAGGGAGTAAAATTACTGATGATGGTCGAAGTAGAGAGGATATAAAATGTAGACCGGCAATGGCAAGGAAATCGTTTCTGAAGAAGAGAAATTTGTTAACAGCGAGTATAGTTTTTAGTGTCAGGAAGTCGTTTCTGAAAGTATTTGTATGGAGTGTAGCCATGTATGGAAGTGAAACATGGACGATAACCAGTTTGGACAAGAAGAGAATAGAAGGTTTTGAAATGTGGTGCTACAGAAGAATTCTGAAGATAAGGTGGGTAGATCATGTAACTAATGAGGAGGTATTGAATAGGATTGGGGAGAAGAGAAGTTTGTGGCACAACTTGACTAGAAGAAGGGATCGGTTGGTAGGACATGTTTTGAGGCATCAAGGGATCACAAATTTAGCATTGGAGGGCAGCGTGGAGGGTAAAAATCGTAGAGGGAGACCAAGAGATCAATACACTAAGCAGATTCAGAAGGATGTAGGTTGCAGTAGGTACTGGGAGATGAAGAAGCTTGCACAGGATAGAGTAGCATGGAGAGCTGCATCAAACCAGTCTCAGGACTGAGGACCACAACAACAACAACAACAACAACAACAACATGTTGAAATCAATAGACTGGCTGGGTGAGGTTAAGATATGTCAACACACAATAAGCAGTCTCGCAAATGTGGATGACTTAGTTGTGATGGCAGATTCGATTGAAAGTTTGCAAAGTAATATTTCAGAGCTAGATCAGAAATGTAAGGACTATGGTATGAAGTTAAGCATCTCCAAAACAAAAGTGATGTCAGTGGGAAAGAGAGATAAACGGATTGAGTGCCAAATAGGAGGAACAAAGTTAGTACAGGTGGATGGTTTTAAGTACTTAGGATGCGTATTCTCACAGGATGCCAACATAGTGAAAGAACTGGAAGCGAGGTGTAGCAAAGGTAATGCAGTGAGCGCTCAGCTAAAATCTACTCTCTTCTGCAAGAAGGAAGTCAGTACAAAGACTAAGTTATCTGTGCACCGTTCAATCTTTCAACCAACTTCGTTGTATGGGAGCAAAAGCTGGGTGGATTCAGGTTACCTTATCAATAAGGTTGAGGTTATGGATATGAAAGTGCTAGGATGATTGCAGGTACTAGTAGATAGGAACAATGGCAGGAGGATGCCCACAATGAGGAAATCAAAGAAAAACTGGGAATGAACTCTATAGGTGTAGCAGTCAGGACGAACAGGTGGTGGGGTCATGTTACACGCATAGGAGAAGCAAGGTTACCCAGGAGACTCATGGGTTCAGCAGTAGAGGGTAGGAGGAGTTGGGGTAGACCAAGGAGAAGGTACCTGGATTCGGTTAAGAATGATTTTGAAGTAATAGGCTTAACATCAGAAGAGGGACCAATGTTAGCACTGAATAGGGGATCATGGAGGAATTTTATAAGGGGGACTACGCTCCAGACTGAACGTTGAAAGGCATAATCAGTCTTTGATGATGACGATGACAATGATGATGATATAAATGTCCTGTGAAAAGGAGGTATGGTCAGATCTCGCCACAATTTTGTCATAAGAAGTCCTACAATTTAAACATCAGTATAGAAGAGCAGTTGCAGCATGTGTGCAAAAAGTCTTTCCTTATTGGTCCATGATCTTCAACACACCAGAGGCTGTTTGAACAATGTATTTAAACAAGTTGCAATGTAACAATATTGTGAAAAGGAAAGTTGCTACTCACCATGTAGTGGAGATGCAGAGTTGCTGATAGGCACAATAAAAAGACTGTTGCAGAATAAGCTTTCGGCCAATAAGGCCTTTGTCAAAAATAGATCACACACACACACACACACACTTGCGACCAAGTGTAAAGCAAATGTGAAAGACACGTTGAGTAGTTATTGGCGGTTTGCCATTTTGAATAAACTGCTCAATGACAAAAGCGCGGTGTTCACACACACACACACACACACACACACACACACACACACACACACAGCCAGAGACTGCAGTTGTGTGTGTGTGTGTGTGTCATCTATTTTTGACAAAGGCCTTATTGGCCGAAAGCTTATTCTGCAACAGTCTTTTTTATTGTGCCTATCTGCAACTCAGCATCTCACTAAATGGTGAGTAGCAACTTTCCTTTTCATAATATTGCTACATTCCATCCTGCATTTTCCATTGTATGATTTAAGTTGCATTGCTCGGTCAAAAAGATCAAAGGAGAAAACATGAAAATTGTCCAAATCATATTCCTGAAACACACCTTCATACCACACATATTGTAGCTAAATGCAAAAACCAGATAAAATATATTTTAGTAGTGATTCAAATATAACAGCATTATATTGCGATTATGTTGTGAGGTACTGTTAAGAAAGAAGGATTCAGTCTGTCAGTCAAGACAAATACAGGCAGCTATTCTGTCAGCCTTATTATATTGGATTTCAACTACCAAAGTCAGAGATTTGCAATACTTGTGATAAACTGCTCATTATACTCAGAAGTTCAGTGAGTACTGAAGGTGGGAAGAAAAAAGGCCCTTAAAGAAAAAGAGCTGCACATGAGAAGAGCTGAAGCTTTGAGGTAATAACTTCAAGAATTGAGTGCTGAAGCAAAAGAAAACCTGGAAAATATACATACAGTTTCTATTGTAGCCACTCTTATAAGGCCATAAGCCATGATTTTAAATAATTTTGTTACTATTTTTCTAGGTATAAGAAGTTATAGTTACATCAACTTTTGTTTTGTGCAAGCCAATAAATTCAAGATAATAGTGTCTCAATCTCATTTTTCAATTTATCTCAGCTCATCTTGTCTCACGTTGTTACCTGGCTTGTGTAAGTGCTTATTGTGAAACTATATAGTGTAAAGGTATTCAAAGCTTTAATTACAGAAGTACCTTCCATTTTATCTGAAAGTAATTATCTTTGTGAGAGGGAAAAGTTTTATTATTAAAAAGGAATGTTTTAATTTTTAAAATGGAATCAGGAAAGTGAGGTACGAAATTTCAGTGGACACAGATTTATTCAGAGCTTGAACTGTGAGAACTTCAATTATTTTTGATCACTACATTATGCAGCCCAGTGCAGTAATGGTCAATTTTTTAATAAAACTGAATGAAAAATTAACATAGGTATAGGATCTTAGACTGCCAGCATTAATGAACGTTGACTTTATAACAACTCGCAAAAGTAACTTTTCATGTGAAAATTACAGCCCAACAGGAATAGTTACAAAGTTGAAACATTTCAAGGAGCTGTTAAATCCATGATGACAACAAAGAGGAACAGGTGAGCGACGTTCGGGAGGAAGTCGTAGCAAATAAACATATAAATCTGCAGTATCCCACAGAAGATGAAATTAGGATTGCTTCAGACAACAAAGCACTAGAGCTCCGAAATGCCAATAATAGTTGTTCAAATGCTCCATTCCTTGTTTAAGAAAATCTGTGGGAAAATAGGCTGGTAGTAAACAGAAAAATCAGTCAGATCGTAACAACTGGCATCCTGTTACATTGCTGTCAGTGCCCAGTAAGACCCTCACCAGAACTATCTTAAATAGGGTTAAAGATCCACTTGGATGTTGACTGCATAAAGACAGTTTGGTTTTTGGGTACAATCCAGTTGTTGATTTATAAATACTTTCAGGATCATCTTGGAGCAATTTAAAGGATTTCAAGCAATCAATACCTATCATTCATTGATTGTAAGAAGGTGTTTGTCTTTGAAGCATAAAGTGCTAAGGCAGGTTTGGTGGAAGTATAATGGCTGCAGATATCGTGTGCCCACAAGCGAAATCTCGGAGGTAGCTACCAGAGACCGGCAGGGAATATTTTATCTCCAGCACTTTTTCAACAGGGTGCAGCAGAAAGAACTCCTCTATTAGGGAAACTAAGAAAAATGAAACCAAGTAAGATAGGACTTTTTATTTTCTGAGAACACACTTAGTGCCATTTAAGAATATGCAATATTAATGTGTTTTAAACAACATGCCACTCAAATGGCTTCCTCCATTTTTGATGCATTCTCTGAAGTTGTCCATTAATCTGAGAGCTACGTCGGGTATGATTGCTTTAACTTTTTGAGTTAACATTTCCTTGAGGGCTTCTAAAGTTTGAGGGCATTGTTGGTACACTTCGGACTTGAGATACTCCCACAAAAAAGTCATAGGGTGTCAAGTCTGGCAAATGTGGTGGCCACGCTATATCACCACGCAAAGAAAGGACATGTCCAGGAAACATTTTCGTCACCAATGCCGGTGATTTGTGTGCTATGTGGGCTGTAGCACCATCTTATTGGAACCACACATTCTCAAGGTCATTAAATAGCTTTCCTAGTTTATGTTGTAGGAAGACGTAGCATGCCACAGTACCATTTGCTGTTTACAGTAACATCCTCACTACGTTCTCAAAAACAAAACAAAAAAGGGGGGGGGGGGGTGGTCCAACCACACCAAAATTAAAAACTGTACACCACACTTACTTTCGGACTATGGAGGGGTCATTGATGGAGTTTCAGGGGGTTGTTTTCAAGACCAGAACCTGCAGTTTTGTGTGTTTACTGCACCTGACATGAAAATGTGCCTTGTGTGAAAAAATCACATCATCTTCTTGGTGAACATTCTGAAGCCTGTCTTGAAACAGTGTTGTACGGACTTCGTAATCTCGTCCACTCAATTCTTGAACCAACACAACCTTGTAGGGATGCGTTTTCAAATCTCAATGCAAGATTCTTCTCAAATTTTGATCTGATAATCATAAGGCTAATGCATGGTCTCTTGCGGAACTTAGAGGAGATTGTTGAATGGAACCTTTTGTCTGTCGTCGACCTTGAGGGCCACGTTTCAGTGCATAACCTGGCTCTTGAAAATTTGAAACCTATGAATAAATGGTGTTCCTGATCGGGATCACAGTCCCGTCAACCAAGTGTAAAGCAAATGTGAAAGACATGTTGAGTAGTTATTGGCGGTTTGCCATTTTGAATAAACTGCTCAACGACAAAAGCACTGTGTTCACCTGACCAAGCCATGGCGCACACTGAAAATGGCATGCATGCAGATATTAAGACATGCCCCCCCCCCACTCTATTTTGTTGCTGCACACTGCCTCTCAAATTGGGGACTTGTTTATGTGACATCCTGTACTTGTCCTTGATTGAAGTAAGAAAAGAGACACAGCAGGTAGGAGAAGAGGAATCCAACAGAGATCCCATGAATGTCTGGAGGATTTGGGCTTCGAAAGCAGTATAGTTCTAGTAGCTTAAAGGCTGAAAAAATTTAAGGATAAATTAAACTTTCGGGGGGGGGGGGGGGGGCAGGATTCCTGGTGACAAGATAGATATACGAGGGCTGTTTTCTTTCTTCCACCCCAACCTCCTATTGGCTGTAAATAAAATAAAAATGTACAGAAAATAATAATTTTATTACCAAAAGTACAGTAAAGTCTTATTTTTGTACATAATCGCCAAAACAATTGAGGCACTTGTGATACCGTGACACAAGCTTTTCGATGCCTTCCTCGAAGAATGTTGCCACCAGAGAGGACAGGTAAGTCTTGACGGCGTCCTGAAGTTCTTCGTTAGTAGTGAAGCGCTGCCCACCTAACCATGACTTCAGTTCTCGGAACAGGTGATAATCACTTGGTGCTAGGTCCGGGCTGTATGGTGGATGTTCAAGAACTTCCCGTTTAAACTTTTTGAGGAGATCTTTTGTCATGTTGGCACTGTGTGGTGGGGCGTTGTCATGGATCAAAACAACGCCAGACGAAAGCATTCCTCTGCATTTGTTTTGAATGGCTCTGTGGACACGACGTAAAGTTTCACAATAAACTTCCTTGGTTATCACCGTAGCTTGCTCCATAAAGTCCACGAGCAGCACTCCTTTATGGTCCCAAAACACAGTGGCCATTGTTTTTCTTTTCATCAGTGAATGTTAAACTTTTTTGGCTGGCTTGGGGAAGCTGTGTGCATCCACTGCTTTGATTATTCCTTTGTTTCAGGATTGTCATAGAGGACCCACGTTTCATCGCCAGTAACAATCGACTTAAAAAAAACGTTTCCCTCATTGGCATAACGTGTGAGAAACGATAATCCTGACGCCATCCTTTGTGTTTTGTGGTCGATACTCAGCATTTTTGGGATCCAATGTGCACACAATTTCCGATAGCCTAGGTCTTGAGTCACAATTGTGTACAAAGCAGACCTTGAAATGTCTGGAAATTCATCAGACAGTTTGCTAATTGTAAACCTTTGTTTGCGTCTCACCACCTGATCAACACGCTCAACGAGGCCTACAGTGGCGACTGACTTGCGACCTTGTCCACCTTAATCATGGATGTCTGTTCATCCTTCTTTAAATTTTCGACACCATTCCCGAACACTACCATCACTCATAACATTGTTACCATACACGTTGCTTATTCTGCGATGGATTTCCGCAGCACTACATCCTTCTGCTTGCATAAAACGGATTACGCTTCGTAACTCACATTTGGCGGTAGCATAGAGCGTAGTGGCCGTGTTTACACGGACGTAGCTCAGCTACGACTGCCTCACTGCAGCTGAAAACGGCAGAGGTTGTGGTGGGGGAGCTGCGCAATCGCATGACGCGCAGGTCCGGCCCCTCCCTACCTCTTACTTGCTTAGATGGACGATCGGAGGTTGGAAAAATAAAACAGCCCTCTAGGTAAACTAGAGGAAGTGAGAATAAATGCTTGGAGTATGGAAGAACCTCTGTCTGTAGAGAAGCAGCTGGTAGAGAGTTTCAACTTGTTCTTCTACCTGGGTATTGTGGTGACAGATGATGGTGGAGCTAGAAAAGATATGAGGACATACAGTAGGCTAATGCTGCCTTCATACAACTGTAGCCAATGTGACAACAGAAACACCACATACAAAACAAAAATTCATATTTTAATACAAATGTGAAGGCTAATCTTCTATACACCAATGAAAGTTGGAAAGTAGACAAGACAAGAATGTAACATCATAGTTACAGAGCTTCGCAAATAGGTGTCTCTGGCACACCATGAAAATTTTGTGGCCAGAAAAAATAGACTGGAAAATAAACAAGACATGTCTAGAAATTCAGATATGTGAAAAAAGTGGAGTTGGTTGAGGCACCACTGAGAAAGCCAGCAGAGCTGTGGAGAAGAAGGCATTGGAATGGAATCCCCAAGGTACAAGAAAGAGAGGCAGCCCTAGAGGTACAGGGAAGAGGGCAGGGGAAGTGGAAGTAAGAAGAGTTGGCAAGAGCTGGTTGAAACTGAGGGAAATAGCCAAAGACAGAGGTGGATAGCAATGTCGCCTGGATGCCCCATGCCCCCAAAGTGGCCAAGGGAATTAAGTTAGTTTCTTAGTTTTAATGTGTGCTATTTGTTGAGAAGAGGGTGTTCGTACGAATGAATCCATTTACTATAATGCATTTTGATATATCTTATCAGCACCTTTACTTATTCATTTTGTAGAGTAATATATATATGTTCACATCGTGGTTTATATTTTGTGTTGATGTTGACTGTGATCCTCATCAAAAAAAGGGGGGGGGGGAGGAGGAAGTTGGTTGCTGTGATCTGTAGACTTGGTGATTCACTGTTTTTTTTTTTTTAATTAGGTTCATTGGTAAATTAAAGGTTAGAGTGCTATTTCACAACTAGTGGCTTTCTAAAATTTCCTTATTTGAAGTATTAAAATAATAGGTGGTGTTTTTTCTATTTCAGATGTGACAGTAACACTTGGCCCTGAATTTGATCTGCCTGACCAGCCCTTTAGCAAGATAAATGTTTTGCTGTGTGATTGTAAGACTATACTTGGAGTTTATTGGAAAATTCCTCCCCCTGATAAACCACAGTTTACAAAAAAATACTTACTAAATGGAGACAAACTACTGAGGTAAAACAAACACAGAGGAGATTCTGAACATCCATATTCGTTGATTGATTGATTGATTCGTTCTCATACTGTGTTCTATAAATCCCACTGTGATGGAAAGCACTCTCGGATGTGGAAGGAATCAATGTATACATTAACAGCCAGAAACAGCCACTGCACTGTATTTCGGTACAGTAAAATAATGACAAATTATGACTTGTGCTAAAGTGCTGTAATGACAAAATTATAGGAATTGCACACAGAAGTACTGTTAGCGTGTCGGAGGGGGGACAGTGATTTGTTGTGAAATGACCATGATGTGTAGTGAGGTTGAGTAAAATGCAGTTGTGAGTAGGGACACTGCTACCACTGTAAATTGAAAAAATATTCATGTTCTCATAAATGTGCAAGATAAGTGACAAAATTAATTTTCTATCTAGAATTGAGACAGTAATGTTGGAGGCAATATGTAAACTCCATTTCTGTTATGTGAATGAATAAAATTATTACAATAACAGGATTATAATTTCAGTGATAAAATTTTGCTTGAACAGTATCCATAACATCTAAGTATTTGAATTAATTGAAAACCAGCCTCTGACCACAGAAAAGTAGCAAGTTAAGTGTTGATCTTTTTCTGTGTGTTGCTAATAGTATATTTATTAAATTTTGTGTGTGTTTCTCTGTTTAAGAGGTTTAATCTTGGCTTTTTATAAGTGTAAATTCATTCAATGTGTAGCACTATAGTTGCTACGTAGCTCATTAACACATCAGCATCCATTAGTAACACATCAGGAGAGTAGCAAGTTGCATATCTAGGATTGTCTGCTTTTTTAGTTCACTTCTTCAGTTAGTCTTGCTAGGATGTGTGCATTCTATGTGCCGATGCTGGAGGAGCTGGCTACAGTTCGTGAACAGCTGAATGTACTTTTTGCTATGGTCAGTCACCTCGAGGCTGTTGCCTCTGGGTGTAGCGGTGGCAGAGAATCTGGCCTGTCGCATGGGACACCTTAGGTGTTGCTTGTTCTGTCCATGGGCTCTGCTTCAGAGGCACCTCCCAGTGCACCTGACGCACTGGATGTGCCCTCACAGCAGGCTGAGTGGCAGGTGGTAAGGTGTTTCCGTTGCTCGAGGCAGAGGGCCAGTGTGGAGACTGGACACTTGGCCTAACTGTGAGTGGACAGGTGGCCGCTCATTTAGCAAGGTATGGGCAGACATATGGGAGAAGGGGTTTACTTGTTGTGATTTTGTAGACTTTCCCGGCATAATAACTGCTGATATTCTTCACGGGTTTGCAGCCGGATCATGTCATCGTCCAGACCTAACATTTTGGTGGACCAGCTGGCCGCCATCTTCAGGTGAGTTAATGCTCGTGCACTGCCTCGCTGGAAACTGAATTTCAGCCACAACGATGGAAACCTTTATACACCACGGACAGAGCACTGCGCGAGATGATGGACAGCCGCCTCCTAGGCAAGTAGACACGCAGCACACCGCTGAGAGAAGACAGCAGAAACGATAAATCGCAACAGCACTAGTTGGAAGAATCCAGTGATTGAAAAGAAGAGCATTGTTGTTTAATGTTGGACAAAATCGGATTCCACATCTTACTTAGAAGAAAACCTTTATCCCTGTTAATAATATTACTTGATAATCTAATTTCAATGGATTCTTTAAGAACACATTCCCAGTAGCGAGAAGCAGGAGCGATCAATTGTGTCTTGTTATACATCATCCTGTGTCCCTTGTTAAGGCAGTGTTCCGCACTGCTGACTTCTCAGGCTGGAACAACCGAGTGTGCCAATGATGTTCCACACACCAGTCCTGAATAGTTTGACCAATATACTTCTTTCCACAGTGACATGGAATTTCATAAACCCCGGGCTTCCTCAAGCCCAAATCATCTTTAACTGAGCCAAGGAGGGCTCTAGTCTCAGCCACCGGCGTAAAAACACTTTTAATATCATATTTTCTTAAAATTCTTGAAATTTTGGATGATATACTTCCCGCAAATGGTAAATGAGCAACAGCTTCAAAAGTATCCTCTATTGGCTCGCGCGACAGACCAAACTGAAGAGTATGGCCTATTTGTTATTCCATACATCCATTCTGTTTAAAAACAATCTTCAAATGATCAAGTTCTCCTTTCAAATGTTCCTCGTCAGAAATGGCATAAGCTCTTTTCACCAGAGTCCGCAAAACTCCACTACATTGGTGTGGTGGATGACAGCTAGTCGCATGAAGATAGTGGTCAGTATGAGTAGTTTTCCGATAAACACAGTGTCCAAAAGTCCCATCATCCTTTCTTTGAAGTAAAACATCAAGAAATGGAAGTTTACCATCACTTTCAATTTCCATAGTAAATTGAATACTTTGATGTAGACAGTTAAAATGATCTGACAAGCAATTCAAAGAATCAATTCCATGTAGCCAAACCATAAAAATGTCATCAACGTATCTCAAAAAAACATTTTGGTTTAAGAAACAAAGTTCTGAGTGCCATGTCCTCAAAGTCTTCCATAAAAAGGTTGAAGACTATGGGGGCAGTGGACTCCCCATAGCCACTCCGTCAGTTTGCTCAAAATATACATCATTAAAAAGAAAGTACGTTGAAGTCAACACATAACGACATAACTTGGTGGTTTCTTCACCTAATTTCTCACCGATTAGTAACAGGGACTCTTCAAGAGGAACGCGAGTAAAGAAAGAAATAACATCAAAGCTGATTAGCAAGTCAGAAGGCCACAGTACAAAGGTTTTAATCGTCGGATAAAGTCGGATGAATTTGATATGTGATGTTCACATTTTCCCACATATGGCCTGAGGACTGAAGCTAAATATTTGGCCAAATTATAGGTAGGGGCACCCAAGTTGCTGACAATGGGACGCAGAGGAATACCACTCTTATGAATCCTAGGTAAACTATAATATCTCGGAGGAACCGCCGCACCAGGATGAAGTTTCTTGATGACATCACTAGGTAAGGAGCTCTTCTTTAAAAGTGAGAGAGTCTTCCGTTTTATACAATCCGTGGGATCATTTTGATTTTCCGATAGGTGATTCCTCTAACAAAAGATCCATTTTGGCGACAATTCTCATGTGAGAGAATAATAACAAATATGCCGTGCTCTTCAGTCTGGTCCGTCACGCGAGCCAATAGAGGATACTTTTGAAGCTGTTGCTTATTTACCCTTTGCGGGAAGTATATCATCCAAAATTTCAAGAATTTTAAGAAAATATGATACTAAAAGTGTTTTTACGCCGGTGGCAAAGATTAGAGCCCTTCTTGGCTTAGTTAAAGATGATTTGGGCTTGAGGAAGCCTGGGGTTTATGAAATTTCATGTCACTGTGGAAAGAAGTATATTGGTCAAACTATTTGAATCTGTGTGTGGAACATCATCGGCACACTCAGTTGTCCCAGCCTGAGAAGTCAGCAGTTCGGAACACTGCCTTGACAAAGGACAAAGGATGATGTATGACAAGACACAATTGATCGCTCCTGCTTCTCGCTATTGGGAATGTGTTCTTAAAGAATCCTTTGAAATTAGATTATCAAGTAATATTATTAACAGGGATAAAGGTTTTCCTCTAAGTAAGATATGGAATCCGATTTTGCCGGACATTAAACAACAACTGTCTTCTTTTTGATTATTGGATTCTTCCAACTAGTGCTGTTGCGATTTATCGTTTCTGCTGTCTTCTCTCAGCGGCGCGCTGCGTGTCTACTTGCCTAGGAGGCGCTGCCCATCATCTTGTGCACGCGCAATGCTCTGTCCGTGGTGTATAAAGGTTTCCATCGTTGTGGCTGGAATTCAGTTTCCGGCGAGGCAGTGCACGAGCATTAACTCGCCTGAAAATGGCGGTCAGCTGGTCCGCTAAAATGTTAGGTCTGGATGATGACATGATCCCGGCTGCAAACCTATGAAGAATATCGGGTTTACTTGTTATTGGGAGCTCCAGTGTTACACGTGTTATGGAGCCCAGTCTGCCGGGGGGCCTCATCTGAGAAACGGAGGTGGCCTTGCCTATGGCTATCAAGCGTGTAAGGTGCAGTCATGGCACACACTGGCACCGACGATGCCTGTTACGTAGGTTCTGAGGTGATCCTCAGTTTGTACAGGCGACTGGCAGAGGTGGTGGTGACTGCTGGCCTGGCACACAGGGTGCAAGTAGAACTTGCAATTTGCAACATCATTCCCAGAGTTGATAAGGGTCCTTGGATTTGAAGCAGAGTGGAGGGACTCAACCAAAGGCTTCGTCAAGTCTGTGACGGTCGTGGCTGCAGATTTCTAGATGTGCGTTATCGTGTGGGGATTTGTAGGACTCACCTTCATAGGTCAGGGGTGGACTACACAAAGGAGGCAGCTACTCGGATAGAAGAGTACTTGTGGAGTGCACATGAGGGATTTTTAGGCTAGGTAATAGTTTGAGGTGCTGTGATGAACACTTGTCAGTCAATATGCAGCAAGGGGAGTCAAATGGTGTCCAGAATAAAAACGCAGACCATCAAAATTTTATCAGTATACTGTCGAAGTATTCATAATAAAAGTTCCTGAATTTACTGCTCTCCAGGAAAGTTCTTGCACTCAAATTTTTTTGGGACCAAGAGCTGGCTGAAACCCGGAGTGGGAAGCTCAGAGATATTTAGCGAGTCATCAGTGTACAGGCGCTGATGACCGTGATATTCAGCGCCTTCCAGATGCAGTAACAACAAGAAGAGCAACAACAATTTAGTGAGTCATGGGACAAAATATCAGAAAGACATATTGGAGGCCATAGGAGGGGAGTAATCATTGCAAATGTCAAATATTGTCATTATTGAGGTTTAAGTTGAGTGTGATAGTGAAGTCATCTGGTCACGTATAACAGGCGCAGGTAAAACCATGTTAATAGTTACATTTATTTACTGGCTACCTGATTATGCTGTGACAGTTCTAGAGTCATTCAAAGGAAGTCTACAGTACTAATTGATGACTTGAACCAGCCAAGCATGGACTGGGATGCCCATGGGTTCATTTTGGGGGGTGGGTTACAGACAGACATTCATGTGAAATACTTTTGAATATGTTTTCTGAAAATTGTCTTAAGAAGCTAGCTCAGCAGCCCACACATAATGGAAATTTCTTAGACCTTATAGTTACAGATAGGCTGGACCTTATTTACAGAATCAGTATAGAAAAGGGGATTAATGATCGTGATGTCACTATAGCAACTTTGATTATGAAAATTAATAAATCAGTCAAGAAAGCTAGGAGAGTGTTTCTGCTAGATAGAGCAGATAAGCAGTTATTAGCATTTCAGTTAGACAGTGTATTGGCGTCACTTAGTTCCATTTAGCTGGATGTAGAGGAATTATGGGCAAAGTTTAAGTAGATTGTAAATCTTGGTCTGAAGAGATATGTGCCTAGTAAGTGGATAAAGGATGCAAAAGACCCACTATGCTTTAATAATGAAATTCAGTGGATGCTGAGGATGCAGAGGCTGTTCCACTCTATGTTCAAATGGGAATTCACAAATGACAACATGGGAAGGTTTGTGGAGACTTGTGCATCTGTGAAAAGATCCAAGTGCAAAACATACAGCAATTACTGCTGTCACACCTTAACAAAAGATCTGGCAGAGAAACTGAGAAAATTCTGGTCGTATGTAAAACTGCTTAGTGGGGCTAAGGTTTCTATTCAGTCCCTTGTTGACCAGTCTGGCGTGACAGTGGAAGATAGCAAAATGAAAGCCGAAGTTTTAAATTTCACATTCAAAAAATCATTCACACACATTCGTGCAAACATACCACCATTGTGACTATTGGACAGACCCCCCCCCCCCCCCCCATGCCTAGTAATAAGCATAGGCATAGAGAAACAACTGAAAGATTTGAAAACAAATAAATTACTAGGTCCGGATGGAATTCCAGTTAGATTTTACAAGGAGTGCTGTATAGCATTGGCCCTGTACCTAACTGAGAATCTTCCCACAGCAAGTCCAAAGCAACTGGAAAAAAGCCCAGGTAACTCCAGTAAAGAAGGAGAATGAAAGAACGGACCTGCAAAATTACGGATCAATATCCCTAACTTATGTTTGAATCCTTGAACATATTCTCAGTTCGAATATAATAAACTTTCTTCAGACTGAGAAGCTTATGTGCATGAATCAGCATGGTTTTAGAAAGCATTGCTCATGCGAAACTCAGCTTGCCATTTTCTTACACAATATTCTGAGAACTATGGAAGAAGGGCGAAAGGCAGATTCCATATTTCTAGATTTACAGAAAGCATTTGACATGGTGCCCCATTGCAGACTGTTAATGAAGGTATGAGTGTATATGGAATAAGTTCACAGATATGCAAGTGGGTCGAAGAAACTAGATGAGAGTGTATCATCAGGAGTGCCCCGTGGAACTGTGATAGGACTGCTGTTGTTATCTATGTACATAAATGATTAGGTGGGCAGGGTGGACAGCAGTCTGCAGTTCTTTGCTGATGATTCCAATAGTGTGATTAATTGCCACTAACTCTAATGTGGAAAAATATAAGATAATGCGGATGAGTTGGAAGATGAAACCTACAATGTTTAGATACTGCATTACTAGTTCTGCTTGACACAGTCAAGTCATTTAAATAGCTCGGTGTAACGTTTCATTGCAATATGAGGTGGAACGAGCATGTGAGAACTGTGGTAGAGAAGGCAAATGGTGGACTTTGGTTTATTGGGAGAATTTTAGAAAAGAATGGTTCACCTGTAAAGAAGACCACATATAGGATGCTGGTGTGGCCTGTTCTTGAGTACTGCTTGAGTGTTTTGGATCCATACCAGGTCAGATTGAAGGAAGACATTGAAGCTGGCTGGTATAGATGTAGAAGTAAATATAGATGTGATCATGTATCAGAAAGCATACTACTGGTAAGGAACAAATATGGTACCACTGTTTGATTAATTATACACTGCTCTCTAATGACCTGTAAATAGTAGCACTAAGTTATATTTTGTGGAATAGTTATGTATTTGACTCAGATGTTGTAATTAACATGTTCTCTTACTTACCAATGTATATTAACCAATTTGCCATAGTATGTTATATAGGCCAGGTACCTGAGAGCACCTTAAGTGAATATCAGCACAGCAGGTGACTATAAACTTATTTGTATACATGATGAAGTCTTTTGAAATGTTCTATTGCCCAATATTGTGGCCTTTACTTCATCTGATCTATACCATAAAAATTAATGAAGGTGTCCAAAATATCAGTATCTATGTCTGTCTCTCAATTAGAGAGATTAGTATTAATTGCTAGTCAGTAACATGAATGTCAGTGGTTCTTAATTTAACTATTGCCTTTAAAGATTTTTTATCCTCTTGTATAACATGTTTAATGTCCTTGCACTCTACATGTCTCATATGTATTACTTTTTGTTTAATTTTGCATTGGTCATGGTTATAAGTGATAATGTTAAATTACCTAGCTTTGGTTGTTTTGTTGCAGGTATGCTTCTAGAAAGGGATTTATTGAAGCGCTAAAACTGGATGAAAAGATTAAAAATCTCAGTGACAAAGTATCAGATTTAAACGACCAAGTTATGTTGTCACTTTGGGACATTGTGAGAATAAAAGAGGTATTGTGTCTTGTTGGAAATGATCCTGAACTGATGAACTTGCTTAAGTTAGATACTCCTTGGACAAATACGTCCTGTGATGTGGACGATTTATAAGATTTGTTTGTAGACGTACCTTGTTTTCTGTGACTGATGATTTTACCTGTATAATTTGTTTTATTTTAAATTACATTTACTGAAATGTGTGCTTTATTGGTGTTTCTTAGCTATGTGAGATGACTGGAGTTAATATCCTCAAATTAGCTGTGATTTAAAAATACCCAGAGAAATAGATTTGTAAATTTCTAAAGTGATGCTTTCATTGTGCTCTGTCATTGGCAGATAAACATTAAACTGTTTCCCATTCTTGTGTGTTAGGACAGACTTAACTCATGGACATGATACATCAGGATTTTGTTTGAGAAGTAATTAAGGTAGTAGAGGCTATAGGGGTATGCAGTTGTCTTAAGATTACACTGGGTAAGTTTATATGGTTGCCAACACTGCTGATGGTATCTAATGTAATAGTCTAGTGTGTGTACAACAGCAGTTGAAGAATCCATATTGCCAATTGTTTACCCAACTTTATTTAGCATTCACAAGGTAAAATATTTTTAGTCCTTCGTATGTAAGTTTTGGCACTTAATACCTCTTTGTGTGTATTTTTGTTTCCCATGTCACTTTACAGTACAGTCAGTTCGTAACAAAATGCTGTGGGTCATAGCTGTTTGTACGAATGATGCTGACTCATCTAGCACCAATTCTCTAAAATTCTACACACTTGGTCGAGAGAATCTGACAACAGAAAAAACCTCAGATAACGAAAAGTGAACTTTTTAATCAAGATGATGCGGGAAGTGATATTTTTCCCCTTTGTGTGACTGATTAACCACCAACTGAATGTCCAGCAAAATCTGCTGAAGGACCTGATAAAGCTGCTGACTAAAGAGTAATAACAGATAAATCCTTAGACCCTACAATGAGTTATAGTAGTCCTTCTCGAATAGGACTACAGGTATTGAAAGTCCTATTTTTAGGTGTTCACCCAATTCTTTTATTTCCTCAATCGAGGTGGGGGGTGTTTCGAAGAGCAGACCTACATAAAAATCAGATAAGTACCTTTCCCTCATTCAGAAATTACTTAGAAGAAAAAGAAAAAGAATATACTTGGAAGAAAAAGAAAAAGAATAACAGGAGACATAGGATGCAAAATTGAAAGGAGTGGCAGAAAGAACTGCAAAGAAAAAGCAGAAAACAGTTTGGTACAGATTTATTGATGACATCATGATCTGGACTCACAGTGAAGAACAGCTCCAGAATTTCCTTTCCAACCTCAACTCCTTTGGTTCCATCAGATTCACCTGGTCCTACTCCAAATCCCATGCCACATTCCTCGACGTTGACCTCCATCTGTCCAATGGCCAGCTTCACACATCCATCCACATCAAACCCACTAACAAGCAACAGTACCTCCATTATGACAGCTGCCACCCATTCCATATGAAACGGTCCCTTCCCTACAGCTTAGGTCTTCATGGCAAACGAATCTGCTCCAGTCCTGAATCCCTGAACCATTACACCAATAACCTGAAAACAGCTTTCGCATCCCGCAGCTACCCTCCCAACCTGGTACAGAAGCAAATAGCTAGAGCCACTTCCTCATCCCTTCAAACCGAGAACCTCCCACAGAAGAACCCCAAAAGTGCCCCACTTGTAACAGGATACTTTCCGGGACTGGATCAGACTCTGAATGTGGCTCTCCAGCAGGGATACGACTTCCTCAAATCCTGGCCTGAAATGAGATCCATCCTTCATGAAATCCTCCTCACTCCACCAAGAGTGTCTTTCCGCTGTTCACCTAACCTTCGTAACCTCTTGGTTCATCCCTATGAAATCCCCAAACCATCTACCCTACCCTCTGACTCCTACCCTAGTAACCACCCCCGGTGTAAGACCTGTCCCATGCACCACCACCACCACCACCACCACCACCACCACCACCACCACCACCACCTACTCCAGTCCCATAACCCAGAAGGTGTACACGATAAAAGGCAGAGCCACGTGTGAAAGCACCCACGTGATTTACCAACTGACCTGCCTAAACTGTGACGCTTTCTATGTGGGAATGACCAGCAACAAACTGTCCATTCGCATGAATGGACACAGGCAGACAGTGTTTGTTGGTAATGAGGATCACCCTGTGGCTAAACATGCCTTGGTGCACGGCCAGCACATCTTGGCACAGTGTTACACCATCCGGGTTATCTGGATACTTTCCACTGACACCAACCTATCAGAACTCTGGAGATGGGAACTTGCCCTGCAGTATATCCTCTCTTCTTGTTACCCACCAGGCCTCAACCTCCACTATTTTCAAGTTGCCGCCACTCATACCTCACCTGTCATTCAACAACATCTTTGCCTCTGTACTTCCGCCTCGACTGACATCTCAACCCAACCTCTTTACATTTATATATGTCTGCCTGTGTGTATATATGGAAAAATATATCTAAAAACAAAGATGATGTGACTTACCAAATGAAAGTGCTGGCAGGTCGACAGACACACAAACAAACACAAACATACACACAAAATTCAAGCTTTCGCAACAAACTGTCGCCTCATCAGGAAAGAGGGAGGGAGAGGGAAAGACGAAAGGATGTGGGTTTTAAGGGAGAGGGTAAGGAGTCATTCCAATCCCGGGAGTGGAAAGGCTTACCTTAGGGGGAAAAAAGGACAGGTATACACTCGTGCGCGCGCACACACACACACACACACACACACACACACACACACACACACACACACACATCCGCACATACACAGACACAAGCAGACATTTTGCTTTTTTTTTTGAATGCGTGCATAGTGTAATGTCTCTGTCAGGGGGAATCCTCGTCGCATCTAGAAATAAACTTTCCTGCAGGCAAAAGGGGACTGGGCTATACAAGCTGAGTGGAGTAAAGACGGAATGAGTGAATGCCGATCGCTGTCTGATTATGCTGTTGTTTGGATTTGTGAATGATCAGCGTTGCTATAATTACTAGGGAAATCCATAGATTGAGACTACCAGAGTGGAAATAAACGACTAACAGGAATAACAGGTAAGAAAGATTACGTATTATCTTCTCCGTGTATCCCGGAAAATTAAATTTTGTCAGAAAATTTTTGGCCAGATCACTACACTAGTAAGAGCAAGTTGTACAGTCCCCTTCTGGCAGCCGTTTAAGTTCTATTCTGGATGTAGTGCGGAAAATGGTTTGTATGAACATAACAACGCCTAACCGGAGAATGATCAGGGATAACTAAACCGGTGATTCTGGCAGGGTTAGTGAAGTTAACTGTCTAAGTTTTGAGAAAGGCAGGAATAGTTCCAGAATTAGTCATGACAAGATTGATTGTTAGAGAGAGGAAGGAGAAGAAACGGGACACCACACAAGTTAGGGAAGAATATGACGATTCCAAATTTACATAAAAATCGCGAACTACTACTTTTCCATCTCATGCTCAAGAAACTTGAGCATATGAATGAAATGTGAAACTATTTTCTAACATAAAGCTTTTTGCTTGTAGTAGGCCTAATAGGCATTTTATGTTGGTCTTCGTGAATTATATTCTGTCGTGTTATAAAAATGACCATTTGTGCCAAAACAGTCTCATTTATTTGGTGTGTGTTACAATTTCTGCAGTGTTAGAAAGGCCTATTTTGTTTTATGTAGCAGACAGTGACAAAATAGACGTAATCAGATCGAGAAACCACACCAGTCTTGGGTACCATTCATATTACCAGCTTATGCAGTATTAGAAAGCGATAATTCGATTTTTCATGTAGCAAAATGTTTGAGGAACTTTGATGGGGTAATAGATTATGTCACAGAAAGGAAAGCATACTGTGTAAAGCTGTAGCAAGATTTGAGAGAAAACAATGCTAGGAGCTAAGGATTGAAGAAATGTGTACTGTATTGCTTGTCTCTTGTCTTTACTCGTTTTATGTATCCTATATTTAATTTTATGTCACCCAAAACAGAAAGTTATTAGCTAACAGGCAATAAAGAGTGCAAATTTTCTGAAGAGTTCTTGTTCTCTCGATTGCAAA
The DNA here is from genome assembly GCF_023898315.1 of Schistocerca nitens. Taxonomy (NCBI): domain Eukaryota; kingdom Metazoa; phylum Arthropoda; class Insecta; order Orthoptera; family Acrididae; genus Schistocerca; species Schistocerca nitens. The sequence goes on along the minus strand of NC_064620.1, from coordinate 100,289,840 downwards.
TAATACCATTCAGAAAGATGTGCACCACAAAATGAACATATTTTTGAAAATTTGATTTTTTCAGTTTTTGATGCCGTATTTGAAACGTTCGAGGGAGGGGAGTTGGGAGGGAGGGGGAGGGGGGGGGGTGCCACTATCTTAGTATTGCCCTGGTTTGGAAATATCATAGATCCGAGGCTGATGCGCAGAGCAGTCTGAGTTATAGTGGGGAAGTGTGTAGTCTCCACATGACCCGTGTTTACATTTAATGATTTTCCTGTTTCCTCTTCGTTTACTGCTCTCATGTCAAATGAAAACAAAATGGATTTCTGTGGCCGGGAGCTATCAAGTGAATTAAAATACATTCACATAATTACGGAAGGCCAATATACGTTATTAGTTTCAGATTTTATTTTATTTCCACTTTTCTGACAGCCATGCATTAATCGCCTTGTGGAACAGTGAAGTTACTTTTGTCGGGTTGCTAAATAAATTTGGTTTATATTAATCTTTTATGCTGAGGCAGTCAATGTGTTTGAAACAAAGTGTTTAGTTCCACACTATTGGCTAATTTCAACTGCTCGCTGCATTTCAAGTGCACATTTTCATCTTCTAGCACGTATGGCATTATGCCACAATATAGAATCAAAAATGAGTTAATACATTACTGGTACTCCTAGAAAATTTACATACCGAAACCCAACTGAAAAGCTTAATATCAGGTTGAGGTCTACTTCATTGGGAATCTGGTCATACGAATGTACTCTTTAAGTATGCACTTTAAATGTGCCATTTTAGTATGCTTCACGAAATTCTGATGCTCTTGGAGTATCCTCTGATGTCTTTTTTTCTTTTATGACATAATGTAAGATCTGATGTTTTACATGTACGAACATACGAGCTTCCTGCGTCATAGCATCTGCCAAAGCGCAGTGGCATCTGTTATCTGACACTCTCTGACGACTACTGAAACGAGCCTATTTCTAACAGGTCGTGGGAAAGTATTGCGAATGGTGGTTTGAAAAGCGTTACTTTCAAAGTAAATTTTCTTTTACGCAAGTTGGACTATGTGCGAGAATGTATGATGAATTTCTTAAATCACAGAGCGTTTTATGACTAGCCATTTAGAAGTATTTTGAGCCCAGAAGATCAGACATTCATGTCGTTATTATGAGCAAATTGGTGTAGTGCTATGGGAAGCTCCCTCTCCTCTGCTGTAGCTAATTTACTTGTGGAAAACTTTGAGGACAAGTCACTGGACTCTGCTAAAAATTTTACTGGGACATTTCTGTGATGTATCTTAAAGTGTAACACGCGCAAAAAATATCAACATTATATGTGAAAGCTTAGCTTCTCTTGCAGCTTATTGACCTTAGAGATCAAGGTTATATGTGAAAGATTTGCTTTTCTTGTAGCAACACCATATATATTAATTTAAAACATTAACTTTTCCTGTTTGTGTATCCGTGCTACTTAACAATGGTGTTGCTATTAACTGACTGCATCACGTGTCCTGTGGTCTGAATATCCGCTGTCATTGGCTGGCGGGATCACGTGACATGAGCTATGACTGCCTTACAAAAGCGCATCGCAATCTCGATTACAATGGTTCGAAAACTAACATGCGGTGTTTGGTGGAATTAGAATTTACACTTTCGTAATATGAAAATATTTAGGGTACATGTTGCTGCACATCAAAAATCTTTCCAAAAGGAGTTTTTTTTCGCCGAGTTTCGTTTTTCTAAAGTGCCAGGAAATTCTACGCCCATGTATAAAAACACAACCATTCAAAGGATTGATAAGTTTCATAGTTCTGAGGGAAAATATACTGTCACTTAATAACACGGAAAAAGTGTATTTTCATCTGGGAGAAAGTGTATTTTTAACTGGGAAATCTGGGAAAAATCCGAGAATTTTTTTCCCTTGTCCACGTATACACCCTGTGATTAACAAACTTCAATCAGCAATTTGCACTGAATGATGATGACTTTTGCCATGGAAAGTGTTGCTTTCGCATGATAATGCCTGTCCTCACATGGCTCGCCTCACCCTTGAAACCATTGAGAAATTGGGTTTCGAGCTACTGGAACATCCACATTACAGTCCAGATCTTGCTCCGTCAGACTTTAGTTTGTTTGGGCTGCTGAAAGACACTTTTCAAGGCCACGATTTTCTTCAGAGACAGAGGTGCAAGAAGCTGTGCAGCAGTGGCTTTGCAACTGACTGAAAACCTTCTTTTTGGCAGGAATACACAAGATTGTGGATCGCTGGACAAAGCGCATTTCAAAGAAGGGAGTCTATATTGAAAAATAAAGTGTAAATCAAACTATTTTTGAAGTAAATAAAGCGGTTCTTGAAAAGTCAGTAATTTTTGACTTGCCCTGGTATTTTATTAAATAAATAACATACAATAATAATTTCAACTGAAATCCAACTTGCGAATTGCTCCATAGCCTATTATATTATCTCAGTGCGAGCAACACAAATATTATATTATGAATGTACAATTTGCATTCCTTAATTTTTTTATAATGAAAGTCCTTTATGCACTAATAAAAGAAACTTATTTTTGATCGTGTCTGTTTACTGAAATGTCCATTGTCACTGAGTTTGCTAAGATAACTAACCTTATCTTTCATTTTGAAGCTGTAACATGTATCCTTCGATGACTATAGTGAATTTTCTCCTTTTCTTGTGTCATGAACTCCACTGATTCCAAAACAATTACTTACTCCTATTGTGAATAAGGATTTCCCATTATTAAATTCTGAAAAGCTAACTTTATTGAATCTTGAACACTATTTATTGACAGAAATAAACTGTCCATCTTGTGAACACTTTATTATACTAATATTGTGCTAATACTATGCAGCACCACAAATTAGCTCGGTAAATGCGAAACAGTCTTTACATACTAATGTGACTCAGACTGAAGTTTGACATTGACTGCACCCTCTGTTTGCTGAGCTTGATATGAAGTATTGTTGGCATCAACAGTTGTATTCCATCCATTACATGTATGTACCCTTACACACCCCACGAGAGTTGAAAGTGTGAAAAGCACAACAGGTAAGTAACATTTCATGTAAGTAACATTTCAATATTTTTTTTAGTCACAGGTTATACAAAATGTAACAACAGTTTTATACAATGTTTTACACTTAAGGTATATATAAAAGGCAAGTACCAGAGGATCCTGGGTGTACAGTGTCATTGTTTAAAAAATTCGTACGGTTAAGTTGTACCATTATGGACTCAAAATGTCGTAATAAATTGTCATTTGTATCACTGTGCCTTTAAAGAATACACCTGTTCCGCTTATTCACTTTCTTTCATTTTGTCAATTGCACAGTTATCAGGGTAGCATTCTTCGTCACTTGACTGTGCTGAATCATTTGACTGTGCAATGTATTGCAGAATGTGTCAAACATGTTGCTGACCTCTGTCGTGACTACGAGGGCGACTGACAGTCTGAGTGATTTGCTGATGAGTTCTGAATCAATGTTAGACTCTTATAGAAGTTTTTGTACACTGGAGGAATGACATGAAGCCATCAATCTTTTTTTCTTCAAACATACTGGTTCATGTCAAAGTAGTGAAAGATGTGCAGGTATTGTACCACACCTACATTAATGTGCAAGATTTACTTTTTGAAATTATATGCCTTCATTCAACATCTACTTAAGGAAGAAAGCTCTTGGTTCAGCTTTCCTGTACTGCATCCATCTCACTGTCAACCATTTAACCTTTTGTTTCCCAGTGTATCTTTTTCTGTCGGTCAGAAGTTGTGCAATTATTTCTGTAGAAAGGAAATGATCCTGCATAATTTCATTCATGTAAAATGTCAACTTGGCATTTTCTACAAGCTTCATCCAGTCCTGTGGTACTGGGTTATATTTCTCTTCCCCTCATTGTGAGAAAAATCAACATCATAAATATGACCGGGTATGAGGAACGTGGGATCAACAGTTTTGATAGATGTATGAGCAACAATATAGAGCAAAAACTTGGCTATTATTTGATTTATGTTTTGCCCACCACAACTATCGCTGTAGGCAATAACATGTTTAATTTCTGACGACAATGATTTTACATACTTCAGTACGTGTTACTCAGTTTCTGAAGGACCATGCGAGGCAATATTTCCGGACCACATATGCGTGAAAGGGTGATATGTTCTACAGTCATGTATTCAGAGATCAAATGTCCAAAGCTGTCTCTTGTAAATAACATAAGTTGTTACATTGGAGTTAGCAATCGTCCCCCCCCCCCCCCCCCCCCCCCCAAGATTAAAAGTAATTACATGTGATGAGCCTTCTATTTACTTCTGAACATGTCATTTCTTAATGGATCTTGCCTTATCAATCATCTTGCTCTTTCTCTAGTATTTGTCTGTTTCTTTTACTGGAGTCTACCTCTGCTTTGGTTAAATTTTCTAATCTGTCACAAGTATTGAAGCAGGAGATCCCGGGTTTGAGTCCCGGTCGGGGCACACATTTTCATCTGTCCTCGACGTATGTCAACGCCTGTAAGCAGCTAAGGGTTTTCATTTCATTCTGATAGTATTGAAAGTGTCACTTAGTCCATAAAATGATAGATTACATTCTGAATTGAACACCTTACGGTGAATGCAGGCCTTCACTGGAGAAAGATTTTCTTTTTCATATTTCTCAGCATAAAGCTTACACATTTTTGAGACGGATAACTCCGGTGACAGGTATATCCGGTGAGGATTATATTTATGAGAATAGTGACTTGTATAATGAGCAAAGCTTTTTATGTGGTTCCCTGCAGTACTGAGGCAATATTCTGCTATTTTATTTCCTGGAGCATGTATACCACTTTTATCAACATGATATAGGCGTTCCACTGTTGATCTGGTCACGGTAAATAGCTGATTGCTTATAGCTAGTGTCTTGAGAAACAACTCCTTACACACTCGCTTACAATCCAAAGTAATCACAGTACTTTGTGTTTTTTACTTCTAACAATTTAGTATTGCGCATCATAGTTTGGTAGTTGAAACACATTTTACCATGAAGGGTACTTGTTGTTGCCAAGAACCAGTTTTCCAATACTCTTCATGGATAATTCTTCACTTTTCTTCGGTACATATCTTGCATTTATATCAGGAATTATGTTGAAATGGCTGGATGTCTCTTGCATGTGTAATTTTTCCTGTGGTAGATGTGTATTCTTTTCCCAGCTTCCTTAGTGTTTTTCTTTTCGTCACTTGTATGGAGTGTAGCCATGTATGGAAGTGAAACATGGACAATAAATAGTTTGGACAAGGAGAGAATAGAAGCTTTTGAAATGTGGTGCTACAGAAGAATGCTGAAGATTAGGTGGTTAGATCACTTAAGTAATGAGGAGGTACTGAACAGAATTGAGGAGAAGAGGAATTTGTGGCACAACTTGACTAGAAGGGATCGGTTGATAGGGCATGTTCGGAGGCATCAAGGAATCACCAATTTAGTATTGGAATGCAGCATGGAGGGTAAAAACCGTTGAGGGAGAACAAGAGATGAATAGGGTAAAGGGAGATATTTTCGTGGTGTAAGTAATTTTGGGATAATTTTTTGCTTGTGTGCAGTGGACATCCCTATGCAAGGAGGAGGTTGGCCTGTGTTTGTGGTAGTTCTGTCTTCACACCAGTCAACAATACAAAACTTTTTCTCATTCTTCGTGCCGTTTTGTGAAATACTGTGGTGGTTAGTGCATTGTCTGTTTATTTTGATACTGCGTGGAAACTATTGAAGGTAAGCGATTTATTTTACGGTATGTTATAGTCAGTGACACAGTGAACGTAAAAATGTAGCGCAGTTACTCGTGAGGCTTAAGGGAACCACACCGTGGTTCAGGTTGAAAAAAATTGATTTTCGGTTTTCATCATATTTCGATAGATTAAGGTTTTATTTAAGTACTGTGAAGAGGATTTTGCTGATTTTCTTTTCTCTCTCTCTCTCTCTCTCTCTCTCTCTCTCTCTCTCTCTCTTCCCCCCCCCCCCCCCCCCCCCCCCCCCCCCCCCCCCCCCCCCCCAAGCATTTAAAGAGCATTTCCTACCAGGTGTGTTTACGTGCTATGCCCACTTTTGTGTCCTCCACTTTTCTGCATATATTTTAGATTTTTATATCCCCTACATTGCACATTAGGGATATTGTTTTTTACTCCCGAGTGTGTTCGCTATCCTTGGAATGCAACGGTCGGTATTCTTTTGTTTCTGCAGTTTGTAAACAACATGCTTTCAAACACATGGTTAGTTTTGTTCAAGTGTGATTGCGAGTAGTTGTTATACTCACATTTGCAGTTTTTGTTTACGTGTGTTTCGTTGTGTGTATTGAATGCGACGAAACGTTAAGGCATTTTCAAGAAATGACAATATAGAGGAAACAAGTTTAGAAAGCTTTCTGTACAAGAGGTTATATCGCCTGGCAACAATGTTTCTAATTGTAATTCTTCAACAAGTGCATCATCAAAGAAGCTCTCACCATTTCAGGAGAATTAAAACGAATTTACTGTAAGTGATAAGGGGTGCAGTAACATTATTATAAATTTGAGAATATTATCAGATGTAATTTCTAAATTTGTACAATGTAGACAGTGTCATGAGTCACAGTGTGTGAAAATTTGTGAGAGTGCCAGTGGGAGAAAAGGCCTAGCAATTGCTTTGGATTTAATTTGCACTAAATGCTCAGCTGTGTGTGTGTGTGTGTGTGTGTGTGTGTGTGTGTGTGTGTGTGTGTGTGTGTGTGCCATCCCTCCTGATCGTCCTGTTGTCCTCCTGATGGATTCTCACACATCACATATTAACTCTGATGTCGTAGCAGTGGCTAATGGCGATCAGATTTTCTTGTTGACATTTCGTGCCCACACATTGCATCTGCTGCAGCCACTTGATGTAGGTGTGTATAAATCACTGAAGGCTCACTGGGCCAAAAGACTGGACCAATACTTGAAAGAGAATCCAGCTGATGAGCCGAACAGAAGCAACTTTCATACAGTTTTAAATCCAGCATTTATTAAGAGTTTTTGTGCGAAGAATATCCAAAATGTATTCAGAAAAACGAATATATCCCTTCAACAGAAACGCTATTGCTAGAGAGGCTGTTGCTCCATCACAGCTAACAAATAAGCCTCTTCAACCTACACAAAAAAGGCCTACGGCACAAGACATATAAAACGAGATGTTGATATTGCCAACAGCAACGATAAAATGCAATAGGCCTACTGTGAATCAGAAAAGAACAAAAAATGATACAGGAGCGAAGCGACTCAATGAAGAACTGCAACTAAAAGCCTCTACTACATCGAAATCAGAGATCACAAAAAGCACGCGAAAAAAAGAGAAGACAGAAGATGATTGGCTTTGTGCTAAATGCCGTAAATCTTACTCAAGTGATGTTCGCAAAAAGAAGGAGCTAAATGGATCCAATGCTTTTGCTTAACACTATACCATGTGCTCTGCCAGCATTCCAGCGCAGAGGAGAAAGTTTATATGTGTGACAACTGTCAGAGGATTCAGACATCGTAAGCAACAATGCTTAGCAGTATGTTATAACAGTAATGAAGACTATTTTCACCTACATGACCATTTGTATTGTTAGTTTGTAAAAAAATAAGTAATCCAATAAATTTGTTGTGAAAGTACCATAATTACGATTTATCACAAAATTAGATTACTATTATTACAAAATTACCTACCTATGTCATGAAATTATGAACATTTTATCATTTGGAAGATGCACTATATTTATTCAGTAGCACTATTTAAATAAAAAAATAGTCTAAAGCCGTTGTATTACGTCCGATCCGTAACAGGAAAGTATTCATAAAGGATTAATTTCATAAACACCAGAAGTAATTTGCAAAACAACAAATTTATCATGAATATCTCTCTTTACCCTACACTATTGTGTAAGTAATCCAATCCAATAAGTAGGTTGTAGGCTGCATTAGTTACATGGAGATGATGAAGCTTGCACAAGATAGAGTAGCATGGAGAGCTGCATCAAACCAGTCTCTGGACCACAACACCACTCTCCATGACTCCACATTCCTTTTTCCTTTTCTTGGCACAAAGTTTTCTCGAGTTTCTGCATGAGGCGCTTCTGTGCACAAATTTTCAGCTGTGTTTGGATTTTGTCATTGTTAGTTTTTGTTGCTGACTTGCTGTGATATTGGTTTTTATCTGAAGACGATACATTTCAATAGAAAAGGAAATGTCACTTCTGCATCAATGCAAAGCAAAGCTCAATACAAAAAAAAATCAGTTTCATACATAAAATGCACTTTATAATCTTGTCTTTTGGTAATTTTAATTGGTTCAAGTGAATGAAAATGTATCTCGGAGATGTTAAGCATCTCAGTAACTTACCGATACACAAGTTCTGTTAAAAAAATTCTGGAACATTTGTAATTTCGTGCCAGTAGTCTGTTGAGAGAAAAAGTGTTGTATGTCTGTTAGTTATTGAGTAGAACGTTGTGTTGCACAGTTCGCGAATTTTGAGATGGCAGAGTTAGAGGAGCAGCGCATCTCTGCATTAAATTTTGTATGAAACTCGAGAAACCCTTTACAGAGACACAACTAATGATGCAGGAAGCCTACGGTGGTAAGAGCTTAAGCTGTACTTGGTGTTGTTAATGGTCCACACTGTTTAAAAATGGCCGGATGGTAGTTAAAAAAAGACCCTCTTTCAGGATGCACTTTGACGTCTACCGACGATGCTCGTTTTAAGAACGTCAATGAAATTGTGCCTGCCGATTAAAGACTGTCAGCGAGATTGCAGAAGAATGTAACATTTCGGTTGGATCATGTCATGAAATCCTGGCACAGCATCTTGGAATGCTTAATGTTGCTGTCAAGTTTGTCCCACGGCTCACGAGTGAAGACCAGAAAGACCTTTGCCTCCCAATCTGTGAAGAGCTTTTATATCGCACAAATGAGAACGAGATGTTCCTTAAGAGATTCATAACTGGTGATGAGAAATGGGTCTACTGTTACGATGTTGAAACCAAGGTCCAGTCTTCACAGTGGGTTGGGAAAAAGTTCTCAAAGACCAAAAGAAGCTGCTCGTCAGGTCAGCCTTTACAGGTGAACCACACTTTCCTAAAATTCTCCCAATAAACCAAAGTCGACCAGTTGCCTTCCCTGCCACAGTTCTCACATATTCGTTCCATCTAATATCGCTTTACAATGTTATCCCAGATGTTTAAATGACTTGACAGTGTCAAGCAGGACACTAGTATTACTGCACCTTACTCATCCGAATTAACTTACGGTTTTCCACATTTAGAGCTAGCAGTCATTCATCACACCAACTGGAAATTTTGTTAATGTTGTCAGACACTCTTGTGTATTATTTCCCAGAAGTGTATTGTAACATCACGTAGGGTTTAGTTACTGTTTGAAAATTATCATTTGGCTAACCTGGCACACAGTCTACATTCTATTTATACAATAATATTCCTATTCATGTACCTTGAATTGATCCATTCACTTACAGCCTAGTAAGCAGGAAACCCAGGTTCAAGTCCCAGCCTTGGCACAAATGTTGATTCAGTACTTCAGCTTCATCCTTATTGAAGAAAAGTTTGAGACTCGTGTCTCTCCAGGAAAATGCAATTCCATCAGATTAAAAAAACAAAAAAAAAAAAAGTTTTTAATACTTCATGAAACACTGTGCAGTTTTAAACACATCAGTAGTTACACTGCTTTTAGTGCTCTGCTTGCATGTTAATCTGTATTGCACACACAGTTGCACACTTTCTTGAAGTAAAAGACTGTGACACTGTCATCTCTCGGGACTAAAGAAAATGTAAAAGTGTCATGAGCACATTAGTTGCTCCGCTTTCAATTTGCTGCTTATATATTGATCTGTAATGCACACACAGTTACACCATTTCTTGAAGTAGTGGGCTGTGGCATTGAAGCGGCTAGGGACAGGAAAGTGTTGTTTGGCATATCATCTTGAAAGGTCAGGTACGTCAGTAGAGTTGTAACAGCTGTTTCATGCATGCCTCTAGTTTGTTGACATATGTGGTGACTGGTTTAGGCAATGGTGTTGGCTTCTATGGTGATGCAATGAGCCATTGTATTCTACTCAACAACTTGCCAACAACAAAAAAATTAAGCCACCATTGTGAACAATACAGTCAGCTGCACACATCATCTCAGGCACATGGCTGACCGTATGGAAACTGCTATAAAAAAAAAAAAAGTGCCACATTCACTATTGTCTTCAGCAGCAGCATCTTATGAAATACTGTGTGAAAGTGACAGCATAGTACTCACATGCAACAACCTCACTGTGCGAACTACTAGTCTCTTAAATGTTCCCAGCAGCTACCTACTGTCAGCCTAAGCTTACAATAGGCACCAATGATTCTGTTAATGCAGACTCATGGTAATTCACATGCTCTTGTAACCTTTCCTGGTGATGGTTCATTTTTAAGTTTTCAGCATCCTGGAAACTGTAATTTTTTCCGTACTTCATCACATCAACTTCAAAAGAATTGTGATGAACGATGATCTAAATTTTAAATTTCTGTGATAATAGTAACTGAACTTCCTTATTTCTTCGTTCACTCTGGAGGATTAAGTATGCATTTTAATTAAGACCCAGTTTATATGCAAGTGGCTTCACAATTCTGTCACGCACATTTCCTTTCTTCCGCTTTTTTCTTCATCTCTAATGCTATTCTAAGTTGTTCATCTCGGATTAGAGAGGCTATCCTTGTTTGGAAAATTACTGTTTTCATCAAAAATATATACCATGTTCTACCAAAGAGAACAGTGTGTGGCAGTAATCTGATTGAGTCATGACACACTACTGATAACTATTCCAGTCTTATAATTTTTCAATACAGTGGTGTTTTATTTTTTTATTAATTTTTTCCAGTGAGAACAGAATAGATGTTCCAACCCACACGTTAATTCTTCTGATGGACTTGATGACGTGTAAGAAGGTACCATAATGTGATGAAGTCCCTCTTCCTACATAAAACCTTTCTCACGAAATGCATTCTGCTTTGATGACTTAAGTATTAATCTTTCAATTTTTTAAACACAGTTTTGCTATTAGGTTTTCTTAATGGATAGTGGAATACAAATTTTGAGAAGACAGCCATAACAACCATATTTTGCAGGAGTTTCTCTTAGATTGTGGCAATGGGTCATAAAGATAAATTCCTCCCAGAGCACTCAACGCTCTTTACTGAGTTCGCGCTTGGCTACCATGGGGCTCCAGCCTTTGCTGCACCTCTTCCCTTTCCGTTCTGCATGTCTATCCTCTTGCTATTATTTTTCCTCTCCCTTAGCAAACATGTTTTGGATATTTTTGGGAATGCATTCTGAAGTTTTCTTCGTTCTCCATCTCCTGCCTTCCTCCGTTTCAGCATTTGAGGTCTTTTTTTTTTCTTCTTCCTCCACGTGTGCTCCTGAAGGCCTGCCCACGCGTTTGATGTGCAGCAGGTGACTGATTAACATGTAATTCCCAGCTCCAGACCAACAGGTAGGTTTCGCATATACCCTCTGGTACTGGTATAGCTTACGGATGGGCGATTGCCTAAACTGTTACCTTCCCAATTGCCAGTTGGTCCCTCTATCTAGAGTTCGGGAGGTGTGCATAGTCACGTAATGTGGATGAGCCCCCCTCTGAGGGCCACAGTGTGTGGCAGTAATCTGATTGAGTCATGACACACACTACTGATAACTATTCCAGTCCAGTCCAGGGCCATCAGATATGCAGGCAATTGGGAGATTTTTTTGCTGTGAGCCAATCCTCTTAATCTCAGTCTGCGCCTACTAAATGTAAATGAAGTGAGTCTAAAAATTCGATGACCCTAGCAGCTGCAAATTGGTTCTTTGTATTGTCACGTACCATAGTAGGTCAGTCTTTTGCTACTATTCAGAATGGTGCTGACGCAATTGCAGGCTCTGTAAAATCGTGGTCTCTCTTATCTGATGGGATTTTGCTTCTCGAGACCAATGGTGATTTGGAAGCCCCAGCAACTGCTTACAGCTTTGCTTCTCCACGTCCATCCTGTTCTTGTCGAGGCCCATTGAACGCTGAATTCTTTGTGTGGTGTTATTTACACTCGGCTGCTTCATGTCTGACGGGGAGATCCAATATTATCTCTCTGATGGAGGGCATCCATGCCAACCATCAGGTAATGAAAGTAGTTGATGCAAATTTAAGTGACTTCATACATTGTTTTTCTCACATTTAATCGAGTAGGGCTTCCATCAGAGATTAAGGCAGGCTATGAATAGTGGTCTGACTGTACATTCTGAACCCGATACGTTGCTACCAGAGCCAATCTTATAACCGCACTTGCATGCCCTGTCAAAACATGCCAAATGTGTTAACTTTTGGTAGAGATGCTCATGAGGGCAATTTCCCGCCTCCTTCTCACTGCTGTATCAATTATAATGGTAACCATGTCACCTTATCCCTTGAGTGTCCCATGTATCTTGATGAGCGGATCGTCCATGAGATCTGTGTGAAGGAAGTAGTATCCTACCTTGTCATTCGTAGGTTGTTGGCTAGTGGAAAGCCTAGCATTTTACCATCCGGCACATATAGTGCCGTTCTTGCTATGCCTCGCTCCGCGAAGGACATAGTCACACAGACTGGTGATCTCAAAGTCAATACTTCAGTCGTGAAATTGCCCTGTATCACATTAGCATCCCCGTCTCCTCCTCCTACAGCTGCACAACAAGCCAACAGATCTCTGCACCCATGGCGAAATCACCTGTGACACAACCAGCATGCCAGAAAGAACAAAAGGAGTACTCCTACAGACTTTTTACGTCCCTCCAGCCAACAAACATCTGACTCTTCATCTGTCAACTTTTAGGCATTAAGAAATCAAACAAAGGCAAACGGTCTTCTCTTTCCCTGACTTGGAGGTCCTCTTCAATTGTGTCACTACGTGATACCCCCACCTAGCCAACTTCCATTTCACTGGTGCGCACTGCCTATTTTTTTTTTGTGCCCTTTAATACACAGACCGACCCAGGGAGACTGCAGAAACCTCCATAGGTTTTATGGAACAGGATCCTCCAGCCTCTGTGCACTATAACAGTGAGTCTTTGAAGGCTGGCACTCGGGAGCTGCTTAGATGACTGCTCTTCATTTGCTACCTCTTCACCATTCCCCATTATGACTTCTATGGAACATTCGTGGCATTAGATCCAACAAGGAGGAGTTTCAGCTGCTTTTGGAGTCCTAGTATCCGGTTGTTTTCTGCCTCCAGGAAACAAAATTGTATCCTCACGAGTGCTTTAACCTCTCGGGTTTCTTTCCAGTCCACCTTGCCCCCCCAGCCCCCCACCTCTTCCCCATCTGCCGAGGTGGACAGCATTCAGTTTCATTGGGGATTCATGCTGTTCATTCAGGATGACGTCCATAGCCAAACTGTCTCATTGAACACCCGACTGCAAGTTGTTGCAATCCGCATTTTCTTTCCTTGCTTCACCTATTCACTTTGTAATGTGTACGTCCCTCTGTCTTTTGCTGCCACCATGGCAGTCTTATTTCAGCTTATTGGTCAGCTCTCTCTTCATTTTACCACTTGGCGACTTTAAAGCCCACCATCCCCTTTGGGGCTCTTCGAGAACCTGTCAGAGAAGTTCCCTCTTGGTTGACCCTATCAATTAACTCAACCTTATCTGTTTTAACACTGGAGCACCCACGTTCCCTTCAGATTCTATTTACACCTATTCCCATTTGGACCTCTCGTTGTGCACTGCCCAGCTTGCCCGTCATCTCGAATGGTCCATTCCGACTCACTTGAGCAACCATTTTCCATGCACTATCTGTTTGCAGAATCCTACACTACCTGTGTGTAAACCCAATTTGCAGCTCGCTAAGGCCAAGTGGAGGCTTTATTCCTCCTAGGTGGCCTTCGAAAAACATGACCAAGTAGAGTACCTTATGAACATTATCCTTGCTGCCAAAGAGTGTTCCGTACCTCGCACTTCTTTACAGCGTAGTATCCCAGGCCCCGGTGGACAACGTGATTTTTGCATGGTGACATGCTGTCTGTCATCCTACGATGGGGAACCAAATTCGTTACGAACAGTTGCAGGCACAGGGTTGTCACACTCTTTGGGATAGCAAAAGAGTTAGCTGAATTTTGTTTCCTATTTCTTTTTTACATTTTCACTCCCTCTTCTGTCAACTGGGGCAATCTCCGTTGGCTCTCTGGAACTGAGGTTCATTCCTTGTTTATTGGCCTGACTGTAGCCGATGATGTCATTGTGGATGCTATTGCTATCTCCAACATCTTGGGTCACTATTTTGTGGAGAGTTTGAGCTCCACCCACTACCACCCTGCCTTCTTCCTTCAGAAATGAATGGAGGAGGCTTGGATAAAATCTTTCTCCTCTCGGAATCAGAGTGCTACAGTGCCACCCTTAGTACAAGAGAGCTTGACCATGCTCTCACCTTATCCGGATCTTCTGCCCCAGGGCCGGACAATGTTCACATTCCGATGTTGCAGCACCTTTCTCTTAAGGGCATCCACTTTCTCTTTCGTATGTACAATTGCATTTGGGCAGATGGCACATTTCCCAGATACTGGTATGAAGCCACTGATATACCCATACCTAAACCCGGTAAGGACTAACACAGTCCTTCTGACCACTGCCCCATTTCTCTAATCAGCTGTGTTTGGAAGGTGGTGGAACATATGATTCATGGCCGACTGGTATGCTCGCTCAAGTCTCATAATGTACTAAATACTTCCCAATGTGGATTTTGTGCGTGCTGTTCTGCAATTGACCATTTCGTCACTTTTTCAACCCATGTCACTAACGGTTTTGTGTGTAAATACCAGACAGTAGTCGTGTACCTTGATTTGGAGAAAACCCACAACACCTGCGGCAGGACTGATATCCTTTGTTCTCTATACATGTGGAGCTTCCCAAGCCGCCTGCCCCATTTCCTTCAGGAATGTTTAAAAGACCAAATCTTCAAGGTATCTGGGGTGCTTTTCCACTGACAAAACCTTTTGTATGAATTTCTGGTAGTGCAATGGATTCCTTTACATCTTGGGCCTGTTGCTCTTCCGTTCACTGAGACTTCCAAATTCCTGGGGCTCATGCTTGATAGGGAACTTTCTTGGTCCTCGCATGTGTCTTATCTGGCCGCACACCGTACCCAGACCCTCAGTGTCCTGTGTATCCTCAACAGTACTTCCTGGGGCGCAGATCGGACCATCCTCCTTCTTTTATAGTGGTCCCTTGTCCATTCGAAACTAGACTGTAACTGTTTCATTTGTTCACCTGCACATCCATCCACCTTATGCCGTCTTATTACAATCCACCATTGTGGAAAATGTTTGGTCGGTGGTGCCCTTTACGCGAAACTGGTTGAGAGTCTACACAGAAGCTGCTGAACTACTACTGTCATACCAGTGTGATATCCTCCTCAGCTGATATATGTGCCAGTTTTCTTTCATGACTGGCCACCCATCTTGCCCCCCTTGCTCAATGACTCCCTTGACCACCAGTATGGGATGCACCCTTCTTTGTTACCTCCTGGAATTCGCTTTCGGCTACTACTCAGGTAGCTTAACTTTATGCTACTTGCCATGTTGCTGAGGGATGTGAACCCTTCACCACATTGACTTTGTGTGGTGGCCCGTGTTCATCTTGGACTTCATTTGTTTCCCAAGGACATTACTCTGGATTTGATCTGTCTGGTTTCCCAGCCTTCACACGTAACTTTGTGATAACACCTTCATTGATGCCGATGGCTCTGAGATTGACCATGGTGTCTGGTGTGCCTTCGTTTTTGGCACTGACCATTTTTGGTATTGGCTTCCAGAACAGTGTTTGATTTTACAACAGACCTCTGCCCTGTATCATATCATGCAAAACATCTGGCGACACAGGCTTTTCAATTGCTTCATCTGCTCTGACTCTCAGTGCTCTTGAAAGCCTCTGTGTGCTGTACGCAATCTATCCCTTAGTGCAGCAGGACCAAGAAAACTTCCACTTGCTCGTTGTTGAGGCAGCCACTGCGAGTTCCTGTTGGTTCCTGAGCATCTTGGTCTGATGGGGAAATGAGATTGCTGCCAAGGCTGCAATCCTCCTACCTTGGCCTGCTAGCTCTTCCATTCTTGCAGATGATCTCTGTGTTGCTGACTGTTGGCAGATGATGTCGCTTTGGCGTCGCCAGTGGCCTTCTCTTCACGGGAACAAGCTCTGGGAAATCAAACCTCTCCCAATGGCTTGGCCAACCTCCACTTGGCCTCTCGTCGCAAGATCGTTATAGCTAGGATGCGTATTGGGTCCTTTAGCCATCACCATTTGTTACGTGGTGACTAGAGATGGGTAGTTCGCGAACAAACGGGTCCAAAGGAACGGTTCACCAAGATGAACGAAAGGACGGAGGAACGAATTCCAAGGAACTGTCCTTCATAGTTCACTTCGGTCGCGGCGGTCTACTTATAGTTCCCGGGAACGAGGGACAATCGGTTCAAAGTTCACTTCGGTCGCGGCGGTCACTTAGGCAGTTCTCGTTCCAGCCTCGGTCGCGTGCTCGTGTTAGTCTCGGTCTCCCTCGGCCACACCCGTCGTTCTTCGCATGACCACCGGTCGCAGTTCCACTGCCGACTGCTCCTAGTTAGTTCAGTATCCAGTTGTTCGTTTCGTTCACTGCGCTCACCCATTTTACATGTGTTTCAAACTGTTCTTGCACTTGATTCTGGCTATTCAGCGTCCACGACTGGTAATTAAAAAGCATTTTATAGTTACGTAAATTACATAAAAATTACGTTGTACGTCTTTTCAAGTAACAAAAGGGCATATCAGCTGACTTCATTCTATCGATGAACAGCGGAAGACATACTTATAACAGGGCAAGTTTTTTTGTTATTCATATGTTTTTGTGGTTTCAACGACTTGATTTAGCAACTAACTTTCAATAATTTGCTTAATTTGTAGGGTAAAAAAATTCGTATAAACGATTTTCGTGTATCTTTCATATACAAAATATTACATTTAGGAAGGCTCTAATTATTTTTAAGTTTGGTTGTTTCCAATTTGCATTACCTGCCAGTTTGGTTTCTTCGGAGAGGGAAAAAAAAGTGGGTTGTGGGTCATTTTGGCTCAGTAGGAAAAGGGGTGACTCTCCATTTGAAAAGACATAGATTGCCATAAAATCGTAGTTACTTATTATCTCAAGAACATTTGTTCAGAAGGAGCTTTCAAACCAAAAACTTTATTACTGCTAACTCAATTATTATTATTGCTGCATTAACTTTAATAATGCAACATAAAAACCTAATTTTTACCAACCATGTGAGGCAAGTATAATCGGAAAACCACGTTTTATTTTAAAACTATTTACTCTTCCATAAAGTCTCTACTTCGCCTAGGAACTCAGAAACATCGTGGAGTATGTATAGGGTGTAAACGATTATTGTTTACAACGTAGCATAGCTGTGTAGAGGATGTCGAAATGGCTCTGAGCACTATGGGACTTAACATCTATGGTCATCAGTCCTCTAGAACTTAGAAATACTTAAACCTAACTAACCTAAGGACATCACACACATCCATGCCCGAGGCAGGATTCGAACCTGCGACCGTAGCGGTCGCGCGGTTCCAGACTGTAGCGCCTAGAACCGCTCGGCCACTCAGGCCGGCGAGGAAGTCGAGACGAAGAATTTTATACAAGACACTTGTGGTCTATTAAGTTGGGAAACAGCCACCAACAAGTTTACAAGACTACCTATAGCCCATGCGCGTCGCGTGAGATTTTCATGTTTTCTTCTCCAGCTCTCTACATGCAAACTGTTAATGCTAGAAAAAATTAATAGGGCCTTTTTTTGTAGGAAATTTAATGTAGTTAAATATTATATCGGGATACGTTTTCGTTAGAGGCCATGATTTTCCGCTTCTTAAAGAAAAACGTAGAGAAGTGACTTTGAAACCTTTTCCACATTACGTTAAACACAACTGTCAGCTCTGTACTAGTAATAGATTTCGCTTTTATTTTCATATAAATTTGTGTAAAGTTTATATTAAGTACGGTAAAACGTAATTGTAAAATTAAATATTCGTTTCACTCTCGTCTGTTTATGGCTACCTGACTGCCATTGTTCGCTCAGAAGTTCTTTCTCAAATAACTGATGACTGATTCCATTCACGAACCCTTCCCCCCATCTTCTTTCTTTTCACTTATTAAGTTACGACGATATTCCAGCATCCTTATGTAGTTGCCGCTGTTGCTGATACAAAGCTTGTGATTTTAAGTTATGATTTATATAAATAAATCTTCAGTTCCCGCACAGTTAGTATGGTAGTTTGATGCGCAGACAATGTGATGTAGACACCAGCAAATTGCGAAAGAAATATATTAATGTAGGTTTGATAGACGACTCGCCGGCCGCGGTGGTCTAGCGGTTCTAGGCGCGCAGTCCGGAACCGCGCGACTGCTACGTCGCAGGTTCGAATCCTGCCTCGGGCATGGATGTGTGTGATGTTCTTAGGTTAGTTAGGTATAAGTAGTTCTACGTTCTAGGGGACTGATGACCACAGATGTTAAGTCCCATAGTGCTCAGAGCCATTTGAACCATTTTTGATAGACGACTCATTACTGGCCAGTTATTTAATGCGAGTAATTCCCTTGCGAATGTGAGTTATTTTACGTAAACTAACAGAAAACAAAGACGTTGCACTTGCTAGATCTTCCCTCGAAAAGGAAAGGCGACTGTGGTCTGGGGTGGCCGTGCTGGGTCGTAAACAGGTTTTAGTTCCGTAAATCCGTACTTCCGTTCGCGCTGAGTCTGCCGGCCTATCTGTTAGTCTTTACCTGACCATGTGGCACCGAGTAACATCTTTGTCTGCTTGTAGTCACTGGCTCGTCACACGAACATTGCGATGCGAAAAACGCATTCAGTTAAGAAAGTCTAAGTAAACAATCTGTCTACATCAGGCAATTAATGAATTTATCATGCAGTCTTGCAGAAGTAATACTTTGATGGAATTAATATTTTTTTAAAAGGTTTTCAAATTTTTATGGTCAAAGGGACTTATCTCATTGAGCTCTAATGTCACAGCTCGTTTCTACATGGAATGGAGCCCAGTTGGGGAAATGAGAGGGAAGTGTTGTAGCCCAAGAAAAGAAAACATAACTTTTAAAATTGTCATAAGAGCAACCATAATTATACTTCGAATCTTTTATCACTGACTTTATCAACACCATTCCCTGCTATTCAGTTTCCAACTATTTTAATCATGTGTAATTTTATGTTGTTGTTGTTGTGGTCTTCAGTCCTGAGACTGGTTTGATGCAGCTCTCCATGCTACTCTATCCTGTGCAAGCTTCTTCATCTCCCAGTACCTACTGCAACCTACATCCTTCTGAATCTGCTTAGTGTATTCATCTCTTGGTCTCCCCCTACGATTTTTACCCTCCACGCTGCCCTCCAATACTAAATTGGTGATCCCTTGATGCCTCAGAACATGTCCTACCAACCGATCCCTTCTTCTGGTCAAGTTGTGCCACAAACTCCTCTTCTCCCCAATCCTGTTCAGTACCTCCTCATTAGTTATGTGATCCACCCATCTAATCTTCAGCATTCTTCTGTAGCACCACATTTCGAAAGCTTCTATTCTCTTCTTGTCCAAACTATTTATCGTCCATGTTTCACTTCCATACATGGCTACACTCCACACAAATACTTTCAGAAAAGACTTCCTGACACTTAAATCTATACTCGATGTTAACAAATTTCTCTTCTTCAGAAACGCTTTCCTTGCCATTGCCAGTCTACATTTTATATCCTCTCTACTTCGACCATCATCAGTTATTTTGCTCCCCAAATAGCAAAACTCCTTTACTACTTTAAGTGTCTCATTTCCTAATCTAATACCCTCAACATCACCCGAATTAATTCGACTACATTCCATTATCCTCGTTTTGCTTTTGTTGATGTTCATCTTATATCCTCCCTTCAAGACACCATCCATTCCATTCAACTGCTCTTCCAAGTCCTTTGCTGTCTCTGACAGAATTACAATGTCATCGGCGAACCTCAAAGTTTTTATTTCTTCTCCATGGATTTTAATACCTACTCCGAATTTTTCTTTTGTTTCCTTTACTGCTTGCTCAATATACAGATTGAATAACATTGGGGAGAGGCTACAACCCTGTCTTACTCCCTTCCCAACCACTGCTTCCCTTTCATGTCCCTCGACTCTTATAACTGCCATCTGGTTTCTGTACAAATTGTAAATAGCCTTTCGCTCCCTGTATTTTACCCCTGCCACCTTTAGAATTTGAAAGAGAGTATTCCAGTCAACATTGTCAAAAGCTTTCTCTAAGTCTACAAATGCTAGAAACGTAGGTTTGCCTTTCCTTAATCTTTCTTCTAAGATAAGTCGTAAGGTAAGTATTGCCTCACGTGTCCCAGTATTTCTACGGAATCCAAACTGATCTTCCCCGAGGTCGGCTTCTACTAGTTTTTCCATTCGTCTGTAAAGAATTCGTGTTAGTATTTTGCAGCTGTGGCTTATTAAACTGATTGTTCGGTAATTCTCACATCTGTCAACACCTGCTTTCTTTGGGATTGGAATTACTATATTCTTCTTGAAGTCTGAGGGTATTTCGCCTGTTTCATACATCTTGCTCACCAGATGGTAGAGTTTTGTCAGGACTGGCTCTCCCAAGGCCGTCAGTAGTTCCAATGGAATGTTGTCTACTCCGGGGGCCTTGTTTCGACTCAGGTCTTTCAGTGCTCTGTCAAACTCTTCACGCAGTATCTTATCTCCCATTTCGTCTTCATCTACATCCTCTTCCATTTCCATAATATTGTCCTCAAGTACATCGCCCTTGTATAGACCCTCTATATACTCCTTCCACCTTTCTGCTTTCCCTTCTTTGCTTAGAACTGGGTTGCCATCTGAGCTCTTGATATTCATACAAGTGGTTCTCTTCTCTCCAAAGGTCTCTTTAATTTTCCTGTAGGCAGTATCTATCTTACCCCTAGTGAGACAAGCCTCTACATCCTTACATTTGTCCTCTAGCCATCCCTGCTTAGCCATTTTGCACTTTCTGTCGATCTCATTTTTGAGACGTTTGTATTCCCTTTTGCCTGCTTCATTTACTGCATTTTTATATTTTCTCCTTTCATCAATTAAATTCAATATTTCTTCTGTTACCCAAGGATTTCTACTAGCCCTCGTCTTTTTACCTACTTGATCCTCTGCTGCCTTCACTACTTCATCCCTCAAAGCTGCCCATTCTTCTTCTACTGTATTTCTTTCCCCCATTCCTGTCAATTGTTCCCTTATGCTCTCCCTGAAACTCTGTACAACCTCTGGTTCTTTCAGTTTATCCAGGTCCCATCTCCTTAAATTCCCACCTTTTTGCAGTTTCTTCAGTTTTAATCTACAGGTCATAACCAATAGATTGTGGTCAGAGTCCACATCTGCCCCTGGAAATGTCTTACAATTTAAAACCTGGTTCCTAAATCTCTGTCTTACCATTATATAATCAATCTGATACCTTTTAGTATCTCCAGGGTTCTTCCATGTATACAACCTTCTATCATGATTCTTAAACCAAGTGTTAGTTATGATTAAATTGTGCTCTGTGCAAAATTCTACCAGGCGGCTTCCTCTTTCATTTCTTAGCCCCAATCCATATTCACCTACTACGTTTCCTTCTCTCCCTTTTCCTACACTGGAATTCCAGTCACCCATAACTATTAAATTTTCGTCTCCCTTCACAATCTGAATAATTTCTTTTATTTCATCATACATTTCTTCAATTTCTTCGTCATCTGCAGAGCTAGTTGGCATATAAACTTGTACTACTGTAGTAGGTGTGGGCTTCGTATCTATCTTGGCCACAGTAATGCGTTCACTATGCTGTTTGTAGTAGCTTACCCGCATTCCTATTTTCCTATTCATTATTAAACCTACTCCTGCATTACCCCTATTTGACTTTGTGTTTATAACCCTGTAGTCACCTGACCAGAAGTCTTGTTCCTCCTGCCACCGAACTTCACTAATTCCCACTATATCTAACTTTAACCTATCCATTTCCCTTTTCAAATTTTCTAACCTACCTGCCCGATTAAGGGACCTGACATTCCACGCTCCGATCCGTAGAACGCCAGTTTTCTTTCTCCTGATAACGACATCCTCCTGAGTAGTCCCCGCCCGGAGATCCGAATGGGGGACTATTTTACCTCCGGAATATTTTACCCAAGAGGACGCCATCATCATTTCATCATACAGTAAAGCTGCATGCCCTCGGGAAAAATTACGGCCGTAGTTTCCCCTTGCTTTCAGCCGTTCGCAGTACCAGCACAGCAAGGCCGTTTTGGTTATTGTTACAAGGCCAGATCAGTCAATCATCCAGACTGTTGCCCTTGCAGCTACTGAAAAGGCTGCTGCCCCTCTTCAGGAACCACACGTTTGTCTGGCCTCTCAACAGATACCCCTCCGTTGTGGTTGTACCTACGGTACGGCTATCTGTATCGATGAGGCACGCAAGCCTCCCCACCAACGGCAAGGTCCATGGTTCATGGGGGGGTAATTTTATGTATCAATATTTATTTGTAATGGTTTGTACAATGCATACAGAGATTCTCTTTAAAACTTTTCAAGGTAACTTTTTAAGGCGAAGGATTAGTAATGAAATTATAATAATATTACAGATGCCGAGATTTTCAACGTCTGTATTGTGGTATCACTACAAGAAAATAGAGGTGGATAGAGGAGAATGCAAATATTGCAAAGCTATCAGCAATATTGCTGGAGGCTCCACGGCTAATTTAAAAACGCATCTTATAAAGAAACACCCCACAGTGCCACTGGAGAGGACGGATTTTCGATCTAGGTCTCCATTGTCAACATCTACAGAAAAAAGTGCTGCGACATCAACTGCGTCTTGTGAGCGATTGACCCCAGCCTCTACCTCCTCAGCCTCTGTGAGCGAATCTGTCAGCGATGTTGATTCGCTATCGTCGAACAATCTGGTCAGCAGGATGCCTGCACTTTCCACCTTTGAACCTGGCTCAATAGGAGGAGGACAGCCATCTTTGACAAATTTTGTCAGTATTATTAAGCCTCTCCCAATTTATAAAAGCAAAGAAATCGATTTACAGTTGCTTAAAATGATTTTTAAGGAATACCATCCCTTCAGCATTGTCGAAGACAAAGAATTTAGGAAATTTGTTTCCCTGCTCTGTCCCAGTTACCAACTTCCAAGTAGGAAAACCCTTTCGACCAGCTTGCTGCCACAACTATTAAGTCAAATGCGGGATGATTTACGAGGAATACTGAATTCAACGACAGCAGTCGCTCTGACAACTGACGGCTCGACATCCTCGAACAATCAAAGTTTTATTGCGATTACTGCACACTATATGGGTGATAACACGAGACTTCATTCGAATGTATTGGGTTGCCTGGAATTTTCGCCTCGACACACCGCAGACAAAATAAGTAATTTTTTACAAAGAGAAGCGACCGGCTGGGGAATAAGCAACAAAATAGTGACAGTTGTAACCGACAATGCATCTAACATGGTAGCTGCGGTCAAAATTGGTAAATGGGCTCACATCCCCTGTTACGTCCACATAATAAATTTGTCAAATCGCGTATAAAACCAATTGAGTGTGTGGTCGAAAAAAATTAAATGTCTCGTTCAATTTTTCAAAAAAAGTTCACTTGCAATGAATAAACTAAAGGAAACGCAAGTGCAAATCAATCTGCCGATACTAAAACAAGAAGTCCCCACACAGTGGAACTCGCTTTTCGACATGCTAGTACGTGTTTTTGGAAACAGATTACCCATAATTTCCACTTTAGCTGTTTTCGGAAGCGATGAGCATAAACTGACGTGAGAGGAGTGGGGTATCATAGAACATTCAGTTACGTTACTTCAAATCTTTTATGAAGTAACTAAGGAGATGAGTGTTGATCAAAGTGTGTCGTTGCCCAAAACGGAGGTTTTAACCTGGACACTTTTAAACTTCACGTCTATGCCTACCCCCCCCCTCCCCCCTTGTTAATACGTCGTATGTTGTTGGCCAAGCGACGTTACTTGTACCATTTTCACATTTCAAGTTTGGTTGGTAATCCTTTGGAGGAATTACAGAGCTGTCTGACTGCTTTAAGTTCATTCTAATCTCCTTGACATTCGCTCAATTCACCAATTTTTTCAATAGCACATGTTTTGAAAATGTCTGATCCCACTTGAGTTTATAAAATGTGTATTATTTATTCAAATACTACAATTTTTGTATTACCTGTAATACTTTTTTTGTTGGACATGAGCCTGTGTCACGAAATAAAGATTTATGAATTGTAATTTTAAAAAACTGGTTCTACAATTTTTATCCAAGACTGTAAAACGTAGTGTTTGTAGGGTACAATACTACTAGTCATGAGTGTCTGCAGAAATTTTTCCAAGGAGGGGGGCAAGGCTCTAAAATAGCCATTTTTGATATAAATTAATTGATCACTTTTGAGATGTGTCATGCCACCAGAACTCTCCGCGAAATGATGGATATCGACTCAATATTCGTGTTTACTATGGGTAGACTACTTTTATACTTATAAGACAGACATGATTCACGATTATCTTCTTTGAAGTAAACCTTTCTGTATTATTAATATGATTCTGGAAATGACACATTTCTCAAGTTGACGATCTAACATTATATCATTTTACGATAGCATTTAACATGTATTCAAGAAAATGACCAGTAAAGTCCGCAACTCGTGGTCGTGCGGTAGCGTTCTCGCTTCCCACGCCCGGGTTCGATTCCCGGCGGGGTCAGGGATTTTCTCTGCCTCGTGATGACTGGGTGTTGTGTGATGTCCTTAGGTTAGTTAGGTTGAAGTAGTTATAAGTTCTAGGGGACTGATGACCATAGATGTTAAGTCCCATAGTTCTCATAGCCATTTGAACCATTTGACCAGTACGTTTGGAAATAAAGCAGTAAAATATTTAAATATTTTTATCAAGTACTAGTAACGTCAAACTGATATTGAAAAAGAAAAATCTGAAGTATGAAACGATCAGAAATGAGAATACTAGTGGTTATAAACAAAAATGAACCAGTCATAAAGAACCTTTGACTAATCTTTCTCAAAAGTGATAACACAGAAAAAAAAATTTTAAGGCATAGCGCAATGCACACGGCATTCTGTTAAACAAAACATTGCTCTAGAAAACGCTACAATTAGCTATTGCTGATAACGTTAAGAAAACTGTGATGGAGAATTCCGTTCCACAACGGTGAAACGCCTCATACGCATCTCCACAATAATATTTCTAAGAAGGCAGTGAAGGAAGTCGGTACAGCACAGACGAGTGGCTATTTTCCATCATTCTTTGATCCAAGGTAAAACGGCATGTTCATTCCTATGGAAAGCAGGCCGACTTACAACCGAATGAAGCCTGAGCTCCATAATCGAGTGTCTGCTGTCATATTTTGTAAAGAGAATATGATAACTTCCACAATATTATTTCAGTGGTACAGGTGGGCACACGAAAAGTCGGCCCCGAATACTGGACTGCCCATCGTCGCCCCCCACAATCGTCATCTATTGTTTCGCAGTTGTTGCTTGCATTAGCTTATTTGTTATTTCTTCACTGCCTAATTATTACATGTTTATCTGTTTGTTGTATCTGCTCGTAACCGGTAACAAATCGTGCGTAATTGGCGAGCAGTCTGTACCCATGGCCAGTTTTCCGTGCGCCACCCTATATTATTTCCCTGCGATCAGCCACACAACGATACAGTTGGCTAAACAACAGGTTCTGCAGAATCACGGAAATTACTTCTACAAGTGTGTAAGAATTCTGCAATGAATAAGAACTCTGTACTTCAGGGGGGAGGCAAGTGCCCCCTCTTGGTGCCCTCCATCCTTCAGTCACCTACACGGCTAGTTTTCAGTTTTTCATAAGAGCCATATACCAAGCACAAATGAACGGTGAACGAGTAATAATGAACAGTTCCCAAAAAAGAACGACCACTGGTGAACTAGTTCCCAAGTATGAACGAGTTTGCCCATGTCTAGTGGTGACCCCCACCACCTTGTGCTCATTGTCACCAACCTTTGACAGTTCGCCATTTCCTGACCCAGTACCCTTTTTTAAGAGCTTACGTTCTAGTATATGTTTGCCATCTGGGTTATTGGCTGTTTTAGCGAATAACGTGCGGGCTTCCTACCACATTTTACTGTTTATCTGTCATAGCAGTATTTCAAAGACAGTTAATCTTTGGACAGGGACCTCCGCTGTTACTACGATGTATTTTGTGGACCTTTTTCCAATGGGAAGCCCTCGTTTCTAGTGCTCTTTCCTTCCATTTATTGGACTTAATGTGTAGTCGCTTTTAACTTTTTTTTACTTATTGGTGTTCTATGGTTATGACGTGGGTACTTATGACCTCAGGTGTTTTTGCACCTCCCCCCCCCCATCCCTCCCCCCCCCCAAAAAAAAGAAAAGAAAGTAAATCAGTTGCATAATTTTATCCACGATATTGTGGTATGATGCTGTTCATAAAAGCTTTGTTGAATAGTAGAAACTTTAGTTCTTTGGCAGAGATCACAAGACTTTAATGCCGTTCTGACTTACCAGACCCCATTGTCGGCATCCTTGCAACTTCAACGTGTATATGCATGATCTGCAGTGAGTGTAATTAAGGTGCACATATTTTATAAGTTCATCTGCAGTGTATCTAGGTTCACATAGCCTCCAATTATCTGAATTTAAGTTAGATCTTCTGTATAAAGGTTTGTCGTGCTTCATCAGGCTCTTCGTAATTTTCTCTGACCATTTTAGTAATTTCATCCACCTCCAACTCTCGTGTGATACTCTACAGAAATTTTCATATGAAATGCTGCATTCTGTACCTCTGATAAAATGGTTTCTCATGTCTTTCTGCTGATAATAAATTTCGTTATTTAGTAGTTTTCCTTTGACAGTCTTGAAAGAGAATCTGGTAAAATATTTGCCGTTCTGATGTATACCAAATTTCAAAATCATAATCCTGAACTGCTGATGTACACTGTGTTAGTCTATTTGGTATTAGTTTGCAATTTAACAAGGACGAAAGTACCTAACTTTAGTCAGTGATACACTTCTGAACCCTCCTGCGGTGTCAGGTGTTAGAAAATAGATCTGTGGTTATTGCTCACTTTTTGTTAGAGGTGACTTTAATCCTAGAACGGTCGGGCGAAAAATAATGTCAAAAACAGTCGGGCTGGGTCTGTGGGACCCAATAAGTAAATCACTTGTAACAAATGACAAACAGTATATTTAGATCAAATGTCGAATTTCTATTTTGATTAGGTACTACTAAATGCTATAGTGACATTAGTTCAGCTTTCCGCATCATAAACCGGGTTCACACAGGCAACAAAAGTATCGCCACTACTAATGGCGAACTGCAGTTGCTTTGTAGTTGCATGTGTGAACTCCTAGTTTTCGGTGGCGCCATTTAAGAAGCGCAACTTTTGTCATGCCACAAGAAGTTGAACATGGTTCTACTTTGTTGCGCCATTTTGCCTTCTCCACAATCGAATAACGTCATTCGATTGCTACCTCGCGGCTGGATTCAAACCTTTCTAGTGCGTATTCGTTCGCAGATAGTGCTTTTGTTTGTGCGTTTGGTATTAATATGTCGAAAAATTGGTCAACAGCGACAATTATGATATTCTTGGAGGTGTATCAAGAACGAGAATGCCTTTGAAACCACAAAAGCGAACCATACAAAGACAGAAATTTGAGAGATGCTGCATTAATTGAAATAGTAAACAGAATGCGTGAATATGTACCTGGAATTGATATAGCTGCAACAAAATTAAAAATTCGAAGCATTCGAAATGCTTAAATGAATGAACACAAAAAAGTACTGAAATCACTTATGAGTGGTGCGTCTACAGACGGTATTTATAAACCCAGCCTTGCTTGGTTTGAAGCTGCAGACCGGTTCTTAAAATATGTAGTCGAGACAAGAGAGACGAGAAACACTTTGGTAAGTAATATTTTACATTTATTACGTTTCCAAAACATTAAGTAATATGTACTGCCGTTTAATCAGCTGAGACAGGTGACGCCATTTTGCAAACTGCGCAATTACGAAGAATTTGTGGCGTCCTGTGTGAACGGTAGCTCACAGCCCCACTCCAGAATGACTTGACTTGTCGCGATACTTTCGTTGCGTGTGTGAACCCGGCTATACAACAATTACTGTAAAAAAAACTGAAACATATACATCGTTGTAGCACTAAATGTCAGTAAACTGAAAATACAAGTAAATTTGACTGAAATAAGATTATAAATGAGAGTAAGTTGTAGAAATAAGAAGCAAAAATGATGAACTTTCGTTGTATAAATGGAAATCATGAATTTGAAGAATAGGTCATGAAATATCGTCCTCTAAAGTTATCACTTTTCAAAACAGTCGCCGCAAACCATTTCTGCATGCGCCAAGCATAACCACAATTTGCAAACTTTGCAAAAGTATTTAGTTTTGCTGTCATTGCATTTGTAACATCTTCCCCTTTTTTCCTGGTTGTGGATCTTCGACTATTCTTTGTTCTTTGGTACTGGAGAGGTTAGAGGCAAGCCTGCGAATATCGCGCGGGAGTTTTGGTTGAGTTGCGCGCATTGTCAAATATAGTGTTATGAGAGACTTTCCTAGTGTTCTGAGGTATTCTCGTCTAACTGGTACATTTTTGTTGGCTTTGTACACAATGTAGCCATTGAGAGCTGCAATGTCCTACAAGTGAAAAAAGAGACACAGAGGCCACCGTCTTGTCCCTCTAGCAACAGTACATTCACCACACATAGCATCAACAACGTCTACGCCGCCCTTGGTTTTGTTGTAGTACTTTATTATACTTGGTTTTTTCTTTCCACCGCTGTCACTGTCAATTTCATCATCATGGTGCATTGACGACAAAAGGGGTACTGATTTGTTCCGTTTTGGTATATACGAAAGTAATGTGACATCTTCCTGAAATCCAAACATACTTGAGTCCTCTTCTTTACACTTTTTGGGTAAAAAGTCAAATGGAATTTCAGGCTTATTTTTTTTAACCTACCAACAACAGTAATATTTTATTCTTGTAATAGTTTATTGACGATTGGGTAAGAAGTAAACCAATTGTCTATCGTCAGATTTCTTCCAGACCCTTTTCCTCAGTCTACAAGATGGAAAACAACATCATCTGCGTTATACTGACTTTGTACGGCCCTTGGGGTTGTGCACCTGTATAAACTTCCAAATGTTTTACGTAGTACGTTTTAGAACAAGCCAGGATGAAGACCTTGAGCCCATACTTGGCTGGTTTATTTGGGATATACATCCTGAACCTGCACCTGCCCCTGTATGGAACGAGCATTTCGTCCAAAGTAACCTTTTCTGACGTAGCAAAATGTGCTTTGCAGTTGGAGACAAACATACCAAGAATGTTTCTTATGGCAGCAAGATTATCTTGTGCTTTTCTTTCTTCCATTGTATGGATGTTGTCAAACCTGATACAAAGAGTCAAAAATCTGAACCTCTTCAGTGACATACTTGCACGAAAGATTTCTATTCCTGTCCCATCTGTATCCCAAAAGTCTTCAATATTCATTTTACCGCCATGCAATGTTGTTTCGAACTGAACCAATATAGATATTGGTTGATTCAAGAACTGTATCAATCAATGCATTGCTAAAAAATAACTGCAATGATTCTAGCGGTGAATGTACATTCATCGCAGTTCGAATACTTCCAGGCAAATGCATTGTGATTATGTTATGACGTCTTGTTCGAACGTTTGTGGGAAACACGTTTTTCTCCATTTAGTTGCATCATTCCTTGCTTTGTAATAGCGTATAGGTGACGTAACTGAGTCAGTTAGAGGAGCTGTACTTGCATCAGCTATAGCAGATGCATCGGTGTCGGCAATTGACTGAACACCTTCCTCTTCATCATCACTTATTTCACTGTTGCCGTCATGATAACTGTTTAGTTCGAAGTCTGGGGTCCGCATCAGAATCGTCTCCTTCAGTCTGATCATCATACAAAATTCTGCAAATTTCACTGTAAGAAAGACTTTCTCTTGCCATGTTGTACTGACAATGATAATTCGGTGTTAGTACATCACGTATAGTTCACAAAATAACTAGTTACTCAATGATACACCAAAATAAAAATGGGGTTGCACCGGCAGAAATTAGTTACGTAAACGGTCAGGCTGGGTCTGACAGGCACGCGCGCTTTTTAAAAAACTGCCAAACAACAAGTAAACAAAGAAAAACCTTATTCACGACAATAATGCTTTCTCTCGGATGTTTCAGGAAGGTAGCAGGGCGCTCGAGTCAAATCAGCAACTATAAGAATATAAATTCAGAGAAACAGAAACCAGCGGGTCTCACAGACCCAGCCCGACCGTACTAGGGTTACGGAGTCGTTTACCTAGTGAAGCTTTTACACTGAAGACTCTGCCATTAGGACACCCGTCACTTTTAGCTCATTCCACAATCTTTCAGGTGGGGTGGACATCAGGGCACACAATCTGCAATGAAATGGATCAAATTTACTCATACCGCCGGCCGAAGTGGCCGAGCGTTTCTAGGCGCTACAGTCTGGAACCGCGCGACCGCTATGGTCGCCTGTTAGAATCCTGCCTCGGGCATGGATGTGTGTGCTGTCCTAAAGGTAGTTAGGTTTAAGTAGTTCTAAGTTCTAGGGGACTGATGACCTCAGAAGTCCCATAGTGCTCAGAGCCATTTGAACCATTTTTTTACTCATGCAAGTGGTTTTGGCAACTCAACCATCTAGTAGGCAGAAAGCGAGACTTTAATGCAGAGGGTTACAACCCCACTGTGATCCTGTCTGTTGCCACACTGTGGGATGAGAATCGGACAAAGAGAAATGGAGGTGGACAGTTGATACAGTTCTTAGTATGCTCCGGAACAAACAGAGAATCTTTGTGGCAATGAAGCCAACATTTTCTCTTGAAAGTATTGAAGATTATTTTGGAGAAGTTGCTGCAATAAGAGTTGAGAAATGCATCGTTGTTGATCAAAACGTAGAGTGGTAATCAATCACAGGCACTTCTGGTCTGTGTTAAGCTCTGGGATATACCAGTTACTCACTCCTCATAACAAATTGAATGGGATTCAAGGTGACTTCTTCCATCGGGAAATAACACTACAAAGATATGAAGAACTGTGTGCTAACCTAGGTGGGAAGGAGTCCATTTTGTTTGTTGCATCCTGAGAGCACCTAAGGATAATAGGGTCAACACTGGAGCTTCCATCCTAACTTTCGATGGAAGTGTTTCAGCTGAGAAAGTTAAGGTTGTGTTTAGTAGTAGAGATGTCAAACACCATTTTCTGCCTCCTATGAGATGTTTTGAGTGTCAGAGGTTTAGAAATATGTCCTCCTGTTGTACTGATGAGGCTGCTTGTGGAGCATGCAACAGGAAAATGCATAAGGACAGCAAGCTTTGCAAATGTGACGGAATCCACACATAGTGTGATGACGAGGGCTCAAACAACAGCTCCTGATTCTAACCATATGTCAAAATCTGTTTTTCAATCTGAGGATGGGACACCAGCTTCCTTGACCACCACACCCATAGCACTGTTGGTAACCACCCCAACAATGCAGCCAGAGATGCCTTGTCCATTTCTGACATTGTCAGGGAAAAGGACAGATTCCAAGGTGCTCCCCTCCCGGGACAAACATTGAGCAAGGTGGTGCAGTTGTTAGTACACTGGACTTGCATTTGGGAGGATGCCAGTTCATATCTGTGTCCTGCCATCCAGATTTTCCCTGATTTACCTGTATTGCAAATCCAGGAAAATGGCAGAATGGTGGCTTTGAAAAGATCATGGCAAATTTCCTTCCCCACCCTTTCGTAAACTAACTTTACGCTCTGTCTAATGACCTTGCTGTCAATGGGGCGTTAAAAACTGATCTTCCTTCCTTCCAAAGACAAACTAGACCAAGCAATAGCTGACAGAGTCACAGGTTGCAGATCGTGGGAAAGAATGATACTCATCTGTCCCAGAAGTCAAGACAAGAAAATACCCTCAGAAACCGAAACCTCACGGGGGCAACAAAGATAAATCGAGAGTTAAACTGGATTCTGGTGCTCCGGGCGACCCCGCCAGCCCTCACTCCCATCCCTGTCCTTCAGTCGAACCTGTGACTACTGATAAAGTAACACATTCAGGTGGAGCACAACTGAACAGCAAATTAATTCATACTTGTATTTCCCTTCTGCTGCTTTTTCAGAGCCTGATACGATTTTTATTCAGTGGTACTATAATGGCTACCACCGCTACCTGGCCAAACTCCATCAACCAATGACTACTTATTCTGCAGTTGGCATGGCAGTGAAAGAGATGCAGCTCTCAGAAAGCCAACTGCCTACTGTAAAAAATTTACAGATCCTACTTTACAAATCACATTGATACCAAGAGGGCATCTGGAGGGCTCTGTGTGCTCATTTGATCTGACATTGTTAGTGAACAGGGGCACTAACCACTGCGTTAGAAGCTGTCAGTTAGGGTATCGGTTTGTAAAATCTTTCTACTTCCAGACAGATCTATATTGTATCAGTAGCTGGTGGAGCTATAGAAACAACTGGTTCTACCCTTCCTTCTACTAGGGGTACTTCAATGCACCATGTCCAACAAGAGCCAAGTTACAGATCAATTAATTTCAGAACTGGACATCTGTCTCTGTAACACTAGAGCTGCAGCGCACTCCAGTACAGCACGTGGGACATACTCAACCGTAGATATTACAGTCTGCAGTCCAAGCATTTCAGTAATCCGTCCATGGTGACCTTGGCGACAACAACCACTTTCCTATTGCTCTCTTTTTCTCCAACCATCGACCAATGGAACATATGACACAGTCGTCACTTTGGAAAGCCAACTGGTAAGCTGTCACCTCCAAAACAACTTTAGAACTCATTCAGGAGGAGGATGTAAAAGGAGGAATAGAAGATACTATTGACATGATTATAAAGGCTGCAACAATATCCAATTCTTCAGGCTTGATGCTCCAGTGGCCACCCACCATTCATGCTAGTTCCTGGCATCCCCGCAGCTATGCTGAAATGTTCACATGCAGTGACTACCAACATACTTTGCTGACTCTGAAACATCTGGCAGAGTGAAACTACTTATGCTTCCTTGCACAATGCTTTTAATCATACAATGGTCCATTTAGTGAACGAGAGTTCTGCAGTGTTTTTAGCAGTGTGCTGAGACAGCCACTGACCTGATAAAATGCTTAAACACCTTAGCAACAACAGCATGAAACATGCCCCTGAGTTTTTCAGGTGTGTTGGGTGGGAAGGTATTACTATTCCTATCCTGAACCTGGGGAAAAACCCTCAAATTTTGAGTAATTAACTAATCTCTCTATTGAACAGCCTGTGTAAATTATTCAGAATAATGGTTAGCTGAAGATTGTGTTGGTGCCTGAAAGGCAGAGGACATTTATTGCAATTTCAGAGTGGCTTTCTGGTATTCTGATCTGCCACAGACAAACTAATTCATCTGGAATATGCAGTGTGCAATGCTTTCACACACTGCCAGCATGTGATCACTGTGTTCTTTGAGCTTCAGTAGATGTATGGTACTACCTGGTGCCATCACATCCTGTCTGCACTGCACAAGTGGGACATTGGAGCTGTTTACCCAGTTTTATCCAGAATTTCCTGTCCCATAGACTGTTCCAGGTCCGGATAGGATCAATCCTCGACAACCGATACGTACAATAGGAAACTGGCATCCCTCAGGGATTGGTTCCGAACATAACCCTCTTTGCCATCACAGTCAATGCTGTTGCGACTGCTGTGGAACCCTCAGTCTCACTGGCGCTGTATATGGATGACCGTTGCCTGTATTGCAGCTCTATCATTGCACGCCACATGTGCCATCTTCAGAGGGTGGTACGGAAAGTACATAATTGGTCCCTGAATCATGGATATCAATTTTCTCCTGCAAAAACTTGCATTTTACGCCTTTATTGACTGAGGTTACTGCATCTGTGCTCAGAACTTTACTTCAGTAACAAGATACTTGAAGTTGCTGAAACTTTCAAGTTCTTAAGTCTTTTACTTGATAGCAAGTTAACATGGTTACCACCCAAGGCAAATTGTGTGAGGAAGCTTAATACCCTCAGATTTCTCAGCAGCACCTCCTGACGTGCAGATTGCACAGTTCGTCTGCATTTTTATAAAGCTTTGATTTTATCCCAACTAGACTATTGATGTGCTGCCTATGGGTCAACAGCACCATCAGTACTGAGCTTGTTAGACCCTGTCCACTATAGTGATGTGCAGGTGGCAGTTGAAGCCTTCTGTATGAGCCCTGTAGACATCCTCCTAGCGGAAGCTGGTGTCCCATTACTGAAGGTCAGACACTAGCAACTCTTTGTGAGTGCATATTTGATCATCTTTCAGATGTCTCCCTATCAATGTTACTTGTGTCTTTCACAATCAGCAGTTCAGACTTTTTACAAATCACCCAAAACTGAGTAGACCAGGTAGGATACGACTGGAGGCTCTATGCAAGGACCTCCAACTCCCCCCTCTTGTCAAACTATGACAAGATCGCAAATGCTGCAGCTTCCAATTCTTCTTTTCTCGTTCCACGCTCGTTTTATGAGAATTTTAAGTGCAACAAGGGACTCGGAAGCAAGATATTCATCCCTTTTAAACCATTTTTGTCGTCGTCAATACATTTTGAACCAAGAGCATAATATCTGCAGTCTGTACCAAGATAGAAATTTTCACTCAAATAAGGTTAATGAAATTTGGCACCCCAGAGAGTAGTTTTTTAATTAATGCAAATTGATTATTGACATTTCCTACTCCATTTCCATTACACACAATTTTTTAAAAAATTCGTAAGCCAAGACAAAGACAGATAGTATCCTCCGGGAATGATTGGACGATAGAAATACCAACATTCCAGATAAGATTAGATTTGTTTACCGTGCTTTAGAGCAGGAAAATTTCATACTGCTTCCATTTTCATTGGATCAGATTCAGTTCACCACAGAGAAATTATATGTCTAAGGATTTTACTATTTGATATGACAGATTTTGCTTTGGCCAAGGTGGTTGATAAACCAGTTCTCTTGAAGGTTTCTAGTACTCAGCATAGAACTTCTAAATGTTCTGAACCCAAAGCTATGCTAATTAGATTATCAGCCACATAGAATGTTACGTGCTTCAATAATCCTTCTCCCAGAACTTCATCTAGAGCTCTCATAAAAATCACTGGTGAGATTGGAAGACTGGAAGGCATTCTCTTAAACTGGTAGCAACTTCCGGTTACATCATAGATCGGATTACAATACTCGGTATTTGACTGTTCGATTATCTGATTGTCCAGCATCCTCTTAATTCCTTTATTGGCTACTTATCTCTGAACCAAATGTATTGCATAATGTTTACTGCGAAGCGATTCATGATGATTGACTTTAATTTTGTAGGCGCATCCTTTTATCAAAATAGGTGTTTTTCAAGATGAACTGCTGTAACATCTCAATACTTCTGTCAGTTTTTCCTGTTTACCTCAAGGCAGATCCACTAAAGTTTGAATACTAGCCAGAGCATCTCTGTCATTATTATTCTCCTGCAGTTCACTATTTTCCTGTAAAATTTAAAACTGTTTTTCCCTTTTTTCGAAAATGCATTAATCTCAGATTGATGCACACAGTAGTTGTCCATGACATACTGCAAAGAATAACTGCATTCATAGTGCCACAAGAATATTTTTAGGACAGAACTGTATTTTTATCTTATGTGTATCCTTAGTAAACTACTTCCCATTGCTCATCCCGTAAATTCTCTCTGAAATGTGCAACTGGATCAGCATATATGATTTTGTGAATTTGTACTTTCCCTTTCTTAGCCAAACCTGAGTGATGCGGATGCTTCCTTACTACCATTTAACCTTTACAATCAGTTAAATGATTTTTTATGGTGCTCACATCTATTTGATGAAAGAGTGTTGGGTGTAGTCCTATTATCTGTCGTACTGGGTATGTTGGAAATTCTTATGTTTTTTGAAATCACATCTGACTTATTTTGTCAGTTGTTTGTATGTTTGCTAAGAACTTGTAACATAGTATATTAAATTTCAATAAGTGTAATAAATTTCCAAAATTTGCTGTAAAATGATTATAATGACTGAAAAATTTTACATTTGCTGGAGGGGTGAAATTTTGATGTTGGATTCAAAGGACATGTACAACCACAGACCAGAACCACATTTGAATTACATTAAATCATCAGGAGCATACTGCTGCAAACAATAAACAACGCGAAAGTTTTTTCATATAGTACTGAAAGGCTGTTTACTGAATCTTTCGGAAAAGTGGAGATTTACAGGAGCGCGAAACTCATCACAATAAAATTGTTATCAAACAAATCCCTCACAAAAAATGTAAGTAGTATTTTAATTAGTGCATTTGACAGACTGTTATAACACTAAAACATGTTGCAGTCTTCCTAGCCTGGTACTTTTTGTATCCTATCCCCAGTTTTGACCAAGTGCAACTCTAGTGGCCATTAATGCATCCAGCATTGTCTGATATCATTTTACTGAAATTTGCATACTCTCTGCACCTTGTTTTTACCCTCCTTGTGCACCTGTTGAACTACTGTGTTTTTATTGATTTCTTGTGTGCCCCTCTCAATCATTTTATGTGATATTAAGCATGCCGTAAGTACTTGTATACCACTGAAACATCTATTTCAGTACTTATGAAAACTATTATTTCACTATAGGCTCATCTCTTTTACTGGTCAATGTGTGATGACAGTACACACATTCGTGGACAGGGGGCCAGTCCGTGTGGGAGTGTTCACTGCGCCGAGCACTGCAGCACCTGCTTCGCTGAGCTGTTCATTATTGCAGGCTCTTCTGTATTTATTCTCACCAATGAATTCTTAAAATAATGTGTACTTTGAACATTCTTGAATTTTCTAAAACTAAATAATTGGAAAATTCCTTTCTCGAAGCTTCAGTGCATTTTCCTTGTCTGACGGACAACCTCCTGATGCTTTCCTTTCTTGTGGTACATCTCTAAAATCTCACGAATGACAGCAAAATAAAATTAGCCGATTGAACCATTTGTATGTGTGTGAACCTTGTAAATAAAATGCTAATTTAACACACACATGTCTAAGGAGTAAAGAGTTTCTTGTACCGTTTCCGTGGTTGTGAATAGCCTCTGTTGAGCTATATAGCGTTTTGCATTTGTTCACTGCACCCAAAGACTCATTGTAATCCAACACACATTTTGGTTTAAATTTTTTGGTATTAGCTAGGCAGTCCATTTTCCCAGCTGATTTCATTTCAGCTGTATGGCGTGCTGTCAATTTAAATACACATCTTTTGTCATGGCTCTTCAAATCTATCATTGTGTCTATTGACCAAAATTCCAACTGTCCTCTTAGCAGTTTGGGTTAATTCTTGTTCATGCAAACTGTACCTACTGCATTTGTTCCTCTGTCATGCAGGTAGTGGAAGAGAGGACTTCTGTACCAATTATTCACATTTAGCCTGCGCCCTTTTCTCAAATACGGTTTCAAAACAGTTGTCACAATATTGCCAGTAATTTTCAAACAGTTTTCACATACTACTGTGTCACTCTTTGCACCAGGATAAACTAAAAAGTCAGAACACAATCAGACATAACAAATATTTTTATACCATAATGATATCTTTTAGATGGAATGGGGGAATGAACTGTTTGAAAGCCGAGTGTCCCTTTCTTAACAGAAAACCTTTTAGAATTGAGTGAGTGTTATTCTGAACTTCCCTCTCAGGTATGAAACAACTGACCTTATTTTGTATTGCGTATCATCTTGAGGAGTAATATTGTTTCTGCAAAAATGCAGTAGTAGGAGTAACAATAAATATCTGCTGAGAGACTTTATTTTACCAAAAATCGGAGTTTTGAGAGAGGCTCATTTGACAAATATATATTCAGGATATTTCTGTTTTTTAATTGTTGCCATGAGAAGAGTTACTGCTGTGAAACAGTACATTTCTGCTAGACATGTATTTTTCCAGGCCTTCGAGCATTTTTGTCTCATGAAGTGCAGTATGATGAACAGTGCAGTAACTATTAAGTCTTGTCTACAATAACTGAGATTGATTTGTCTGTGAACATTTTCTGAATAACTTGTAAGACACTGTTGTTTTCCAGAAGTGTAAGTGGCACACTGAATATGTTGTATCAAATTATGACCCTCAGATTCAGCTCTGTCTTGTACCACTGAAATTTGTTCACGAACTTGCCCTTCTTCACTGGAAGCATGTCATCATTATCTTCATAACATTATCTTCATAACTGCTGTCAGTTGTCTTTCATGAATATGAAAGTAAGCAATGAGAGTGAGTTTCTGGCCCATGAGAGGTCGAAGGATGAGAATAAAGAGGCACAGTGTTCTCATTGTACAAAGAAAGAGAAAACTCTACCACTCTCCATGAGAATTATGTTTTTTTTTTTTTGGTCAGACAGAAAGTGATTACACATTTTCAACATAATGCAGCAGTACAAAGCAAGCCACCATGCCCACAAACTGCAGCTTCCGCCTGCTGAGTTACATCGAGGAACCAATAGTAATCTTACAAACCACATGGAGGCATGTGCTGGCTTGATAAATGTGGAGTCGGAGTGAGACGTTTGCATGCAGGACGTCACCAAGGTGTGATAGCAAATGGATGTTTCCATCTACTGTGAAGGGATTGCATATGCTCTGTCATAGTGGCTTTGCAGTGTTTTGGAAAGCAGATAGCAAGAGGTGCTACCTACAGTAAGAATGCCCAGAAACAGCTGAAAGATGCTGAAAAAATGTCATTGTCTTCTGTTCTGTTCTATTCTGTTCTGAGATTTGTTTCAGAGATGTTGTGATTAATGAGAGAACTGTTCACCCAATGTTGCAGTTGTTGAAATGTGAAATGTGTTTTATTCATCTGATATGTACAGAATTTTGGAACATAAGTATGATGTATAGGAAACATGTCAGGGTCACAATTTATGTATTTAAAATTTTGTCAACTTTACAACATTACTGGTTCAAGGTATTATGTATTTAAAATTTGTCAAACTTACAATACTACTTATTGAAGAATTTATACAAGGTTCTTTACAATTTTAGAATTTGCATCCACTATAACTGGCATAAATTTGTATATCATGTTAAGGATCCAACTTGTTACATTACAGCAACAAAATACAGAAGAGTTTTTTAAGAAACAGTTATGTCATTTCATAACTTTAACATTGCAAAAACTCTCTTCAAGCCCTTGACCTCTGTAGACGGAGAGGGGGTCACATGTTAAGAGTTTGTGGCGTTCATAGCAGGTTCACTGCATCAAGAGATTCTCGAAAAGCGACCATACAAGAAGATAGTTAAAGTAAAAATTGTCATCAATAGCATCAGGGTGACAGATCGTTAGCAAGGTAACATACTTCTGGGCTTAGTCCAGATATGTAACCTAGCACTGTTATATTCCAAAATGTACAAGTCCGACATTAACACTCCCGCACAATCAGGTCCTGTTGTATAGATACATTGTTAGTACTGGAAGTATGATGACTGTGCATGGCTATATGTCACCATCAGCTAATGGGTTAACTATATTGCTGAATTACATTATTTTGCAATGCCAATGACTAAAGTTAAAATCTGATAGAGATTTGAGGAGATGGTGCCACTTACTCTTTTTACTGTTATGTCATGTACAATAATCCAAACTGTTAGCAAAGCCTGACGTTGTCGGGAAGGAGACAGCAGTTTTAAAATAATTTAGCAAGTAAGTTTATAATGTTAATCAAATCAATGCCTAGACCACAATTTTTATTATGCAATTACAGCACGATGACTAGTTTCAGTTGCTTTTTACAACCATCGTCTGATGAGGCGATAAAGGAGGAATGCAACTGGCCATTTTCCTCCTTTATTACATGCATTTTGCAAGACTGTGATCTGGAGACAGTTGTAGGAATAAACCGAAACTAGTCATCGTGCTTTAACTGTATAATGGAAACTGCGGTCTAGGTGTTAATTTTTTTTTTACATTAAAACATATTTATTTAATAAATCCAAACTGTGAATGCAATGAATGAAACCTTTTGGCCAAACCTCTTCAGTTGCCTGTGAATTAGGTACCAGCAGCATACGCTAATGTTGGTCCCACCATACAGGTCATGTACAATTGTTCGTTAATGTCTACATAGATACACCCCAAGCCACTGTACAGAGCATGGCAGAGGGTAACTGTTCCATTCACAAATAGACAGAGGAAAAACAACTGTCTATATGCCTCTATATAAGACGTCGTTTCTCATATCTTATTTTTTGTGGTCCTTACATGCAATGTATGGTGGTGGCAGTAGAACCGTTTGGCAGTCAGTTTCAATGTCGGTTCTCTAAATTTTCTCAGTAGTTGAGTTCCCAAAGCATCGCCATAACACTTACTTGTTATTTGAACCTATTGGTAATGAACCTCTGGATTGCTTTGATGTCTTCCTTCAGTCCAACCTGATATGGATCCTAAACACTTGAGCGGTACTCAAGAATAGGTCGCACCAGCATCCCATATGTGATCTCCTTTAAAGGTGAACCACTCTTTCCTAGAATTCTCCCAGTAAACTGAAGTCGACCATTTGCCTTCCCACCATAGCTGTATCATGCTTGTTTTGTTCATATCGCTTTGCAACATGATGCCCAGATTTTTAAATGACTTGACTGTATCAAGCAGGGCACTAGTAATACTGTATCAGAAAATTACAGGTTCCTACTAATATGCGTTAAGGGGAGATGGGAGGCAATTTTTATCTCTATTCTGCCAATACTATTCCACCCTTTGCATAGGTACACTTTTCAAAAGAACTATAAATGTTAAAACAGTGAAATTTTTACTTCATGTATGTAACATACATGCCTGCATTTACAGTGAAAGGAACAAAATACCTCTTATGGATATGAAGAATTTTTTTTTATTCTTTCACTAATAAAATTTCACATTTTGAAAATACTTTAATTATTATAAAACAGTGTCTGTTAAGTTGGTGTTCTCAATTTACTTGTGATTACTTATTACCATCCTGAGTACAAATTTCATATTTCTAACCCAGTTAGTTTAGAAAATAATTGTACCTGAAACTCAAAAAATGTAGTTTTGAGAAAAAACAATTTAATAAAT
Organism: Schistocerca nitens; assembly: GCF_023898315.1. Classification (NCBI taxonomy): domain Eukaryota; kingdom Metazoa; phylum Arthropoda; class Insecta; order Orthoptera; family Acrididae; genus Schistocerca; species Schistocerca nitens. The sequence continues at coordinate 100,248,623 of NC_064620.1, read as the reverse complement.
GATAATTGATTGAAACCCTCAGCTGCTGACAGGTATTTTTGATATACCTTGATGGGGACAGCTGAAAATGTGTGCCCCAATGAGGACTTGAACCCGGGATCTCCTGCTTACATGGCAGATGCTCTATCCATCTGAGCCACCTAGGACAAAGATGAATAGTGCGACTGCAGGGACTTATCCCTTGCACGCTTCCCGTAAGACCCACATTCCCAGCTGTCTACATACGTAATGTGTGTAATAGATATTTGCCCATCCACTGTCCCCATCGAGGTATATCAACAACATCTGTCAGCAGCTGAGGGTTTCAATCAGTTATAATTTATTAAATTGTTTTTTTTTTTTTTCTCAAAACACAGCCATGGTTCCCCTTGTATTGGAGCAGTTGACAGTGCACCCCATGAAATCTCATGAAGGTATTGATGTGGGTGTCCAGAGCACAAATTGCAGCAATTCTATCGCTAGGAGACTTAGCAACCCCCTGTTCCTCAGGAACCTCTCCCTGTCGAAAGACCTTGATGTATTCCAGAAATCATTGTGGCTGTTAGAGGTCCAACGCCCTTAGTGACATCCATCAGTGGAGCACCACATTGCCTTTAAATGGCGCTGTGCCCGTTTTCGCTAACTAATAAAATGACAGAAACAAGAATGGTGGTGTGACGACACTCACCTGCTTTGTTTCTTCGTTTGTTGTCCTTGGTGTCGACGTACTGCATTGATACACTGACTGAAAAATGAGTTGTGGAAGTGCAACTACTGTCTACTTTAAAGGATGTAGCCGTCAGATGCACAGTTGCATTTCACAGTCTTTTTCTTTCACTATTCACAGCCCCCACCTCAACCCCCAATATTACACAGTTATATGGCCAGTGCACTATTGTTTAACTTCTGATAAGCCTCATTAAGGGTTGTTGGTGAACATCCACATACTGCTACAATAGTTTACTATTGAACATCTTCCAGCAGTAAAAACCTAACCGCGAAGTTCACAGTTCTTGAAGTATGTAAAGGTACATATCAAGCAGACACTGTCGTTGTTTTTACATATGGCCTAATAGTTTAACATTTATTCCACAGTTAAGTTGAAGCATTGTTGTTGTTCTTCCCAACACAGGTTTCTCATCTGAAGCTCGGCCATGGACTGACTGTCTCAGGACCAAAAATTGGGCCCTTGCATATCGTCACAGTAATAGGCGCTGAAACTACACAGTGTTCAAAGTTAAATTTACAGAAATTACAATTAAAACTTAACTCATTAAACTAACTGCATACATAAAAAAATTCGATCCTTTTTACAATTTCTTGTACTACAAGGTTTAGGCAAATTTATTTGTTTAAATGATGAAATTAACATATATTGTTACATAAACAATACTTTTGACGAAACTGTTAAGTACTTTGGAATTAATGAAGGCCGGTTTTGCTAACATGTTTTCGAATAGAGCCAAATAAATACTTTAAGAATACTACGTATTAGTTCGTCTTGCAAATGTTTATAATTAGTACAGAATTTATATTTGTTTATATGTCAACAATAGAATTTAAGTTGCAAAACAATTACTGATTTCACGCTATAACAAAAGATACTAACTAGGAATAGTCAAAATAAATTAGAAAATCAATTACATCCTTAAAACTAAGCACGGAATTAGATCTGGTGTTATATACTTTAAAAATGAGGGCCAACCTTTCTCTTACGTGAAAATGCAGATTATATTTACATATATTAATGGTAATTAGTTAAAAGTGAAAAAACAGATTTAAGAAGGCAGATTGCAAAACAAGAGGGGAAGTAAAATTATCCCAGCTTGCTTCGTCACATCGGGAATGGCGTATCACCACCTTTGGATCGTGTACCCCCTTCTTTCCGAGGTTGCGCAGAGGTTTAACACCTTCATGGACACCAGTCCCCCACAAGTACACCTGGTGCCTCCCTGAATTGTGATTTTCCTGTGAATTTTGCACGAGTCTTTGCGTATGAGTTTTATCAGCTTGCATTTCATGTCCTCATATGGCAAGTGGTGCAAATTCACTTACCTTTCAGTTCACATCACCTAGAGTCAAATAATTCTGTATTTAGTGAATGAGAAACTTCAGTGCCCTAGTCCTTTTGCCATGACATAGCTCCAAAGCTAGACTGCATCCACAGCCAATGTGATGTCCCTGCCATTTTCAACCATATCTGGAGGAAGGGTGAGTTCCCATCTCAGTGGTAAGAAAGTGTGATTGTCTCGGTGCTGAAACTGGGTAAACACCCCCTTGAGATAAACAGCTATCGCCCAATTAATCTTACTAATGTTTTCTGCAAGTTGCTCACACGGATGGTGAGCTGGTAGTTGTGTTGGCGCTTTGAGCCTTGTGGTCTTTCGGCTCTGACCAACGGTGATTTTCGTCAAGGCTGTAGTCCTTTGGCCCCCCATTCTCTTGTATATGGGGGAAGTCCCAACTTGAACCCAGAAAGTAACTGGAATTCAAAGTGTGAGTTTTGTGGTTTTCTCCTTTGGCTTTTACCTGTCACTTCCTCCCAGCTCCCACCATCTCTTTTCCTTTCAGCCCATCTAATTCAGAATAGGCCATTTTTAATTCTGCTATTCTTACGGCAAACTAAAAAATGATGGCTATCAGGAAATTATTTAAAGCCTGTAAAGGGTCCAAAACAACACATAGCAATTAGAGGTGTTTGGAAGTTAACACACGTTGTAAACACACCAATTTTCATTTAACATACATTTTAAACAATGGAAAGTTGAGCCAACCTGGAGAATTCGAGCTGCAGCAGATAGGAGATGACACAATGGCAGCTACAACTGATGGACACTTCATGTACATTTCATCAATAAGCGTATGATAAATCTGATTAACGGTGTTACCATCTCGGGAAGTGCAGGTTCCTGTGTGTATCCATTTGTGGGAGAAGGTTGTCGAGTTCACCACGAGATTCTGGCTTAGAACAGAGCTGATTAGACACAGGCCATTGGAATTTATTTTCCCATGTATGCTCTTGCTCCTGATTGCAGGCCTAGATGTTCCTTCCTGGCCCACTTTGGCGTTGAAATCTCCCAAAATGACCGTAGTATGGTACGAGACACAGGAGCAGGCATGTACAGGGCATATGAATTGGAGTCACCGAGTAAATGAGAAGCCAGTCAATTTCTAAAAATGAACGCTGAAGGCTTTATTTGTGAGAAGGGACCTATATTTGAGGCATGTAGAGAAGCAACAACTGGCTGAAGAGGTGGCCACTAAAGACCAAAATGTATGTGATGGCTTGGAGGAGTGGCAGAGGACTGTGTCAGCCGGTCAGGTGTTGTTGAGCAGGAGAGAGTAGCGTCTTTGTGCAGTCCCCTGCCTGCCTATGTCCAAGGCACCACATGATCCTCCAACACAACCCTATTGGCCAAGGAGGCTGAACCTTGTTCAGCAATTCTTACTGAGAGAACCTTAACAGGCCCCCCCTCCCAAGAGAAAGCCGCCTGACAGAACTTTGCACAGAGCACAACTTAATCATAGCTAACACTTGGTTCAAGAATCATAAAAGAAGGTTGTATACCTGGAAGAAGCCTGGAGATACTAACAGGTTTCAGATAGATTATATAATGGTAAGACAGAGATTTAGGAACCAGGTTTTAAATTCTAAGACATTTCCAGGGGCAGATGTGGACTCTGACCACAATCTATTGGTTATGAACTGTAGATTAAAACTGAAGAAACTGCAAAAAGGTGGGAATTTAAGGAGATGGGACCTGGATAAACTGACTAAACCAGAGGTTGTACAGAGTTTCAGGGAGAGCATTAAGGAACAATTGACAGGAATTGGGGAAAGAAATACAGTAGAAGTAGAATGGGTAGCTTTGAGAGATGAAGTAGTGAAGGCAGCAGAGGATCTAGTAGGTAAAAAAACGAGGGCTAATAGAAATCCTTGGGTAACAGAAGAAATATTGAATTTAATTGGTGAAAGGAGAAAATATAAAAATGCAGTAAATGAAGCAGGCAGTAAGGAATACAAACGTCTCAAAAACGAGATCGAAAGGAACTGCAAAATGGCTAAGCAGGGATGGCTAGAGGACAAATGTAAGGATGTAGAGGCTTATCTCAGTAGGGGTAAGATAGATACTGCCTACAGGAAAATTAAAGAGACCTTTGGAGAAAAGAGAACCACTTGTATGAATATCAAGAGCTCAGATGGAAACCCAGTTCTAAGCAAAGAAGAGAAAGCAGAAAGGTGGAAGGAGTATATAGAGGGTATATACAAGGGCGTTGTACTTGAGGACAATATTATGGAAATGGAAGAGGATGTAGATGGAGATGGAATGGGAGATACGATACTGCATGAAGAGTTTGACAGAGCACTGAAAGACCTGAGTCAAAACAAGGCCCCGGGAGTAGACAACATTCCATTAGAACTACTGACGGCCTTGCGAGAGCCAGTCCTGACAAAACTCTATCGTCTGGTGAGCAAGATATATGAAACAGGCGAAATTCCCTCAGACTTCAAGAAGAATATAATAATTCCAATCCCAAAGAAAGCAGGTGTTGACAGATGTGAAAATTACTTAACTATCAGTTTAATAAGTCACAGCTGCAAAATACTAACGCGAATTCTTTACAGACAAATGGAAAAACTGATAGAAGCCGACCTTGGGGAAGATCGGTTTGGATTCCGTAGAAATATGGGAACATGTGAGGCAATACTGACCTTACGACTTATCTTAGAAGCTAGATTAAGGAAAGGCAAACCTACGTTTCTAGCATTTGTAGACTTAGAGAAAGCTTTTGACAATGTTGACTGGAATACTCTCTTTCGAATTCTGAAGGTGGCAGGGGTAAAATACAGGGAGTGAAAGGGTATTTACAATTTGTACAGTAACCAGATGGCAGTTATAAGAGTGGAGGGGCATGAAAGGGAAGCAGTGGTTGGGAAGGGAGTGAGACAGGGTTGTAGCCTATCCCCAATGTTATTCAATCTGTGTATTGAGCAAGCAGTGAAGGAAACAAAAGAAAAATTCAGAGTTGGTATTAAAATCCATGGAGAAGAAATAAAAACTTTGAGGTTCGCTGATGACATTGTAATTCTGTCAGAGACAGCAAAGGACTTGGAAGAGCAGTTGAACAGAATGGACAGTGTCTTGAAATGAGGGTATAAGATGAACATCAACAAAAGCAAAACGAGGATGATGGAATGTAGTCGAATTAAGTCGGGTGATGCTGCAGGAATTAGATTAGGAAATGAGACACTTGAAGTAGTAAAGGAGTTTTGCTATTTGGGGAGCAAAATAACTGATGATGCTCAAAGTAGAGAGGATATAAAATGTAGACTGGCAATGGCAAGGAAAGCGTTTCTGAAGAAGAGAAATTTGTTAACATTGAGTATTGATTTAAGTGTCAGTAAGACGTTTCTGAAAGTATTTGTATGGAGTGTAGCTATGTATGGAAGTGAAACATGGACGATAACAAGTTTGGACAAGAAGAGAATAGAAGCTTTCGAAATGTGGTGCTACAGAAGAATGCTGAAGATGAAATGGGTAGATCATATAACTAATGAGGAGATATTGAATAAGATTGGGGAGAAGATGAGTTTGTGGCACATCTTGACTAGAAGATGGGATCGGTTGGTAGGACATGTTCTGAGGCATCAAGGGATCACCAATTTAGTACTGGAGGGCAGCGTGGAGGGTAAAAATCCTAGAGGGAGACCAAGCTATGAATACACTAAACAGATTCAGAAGGATGTAGGTTGCAGTAGGTACGGGGAGATGAAGCAGCTTGCACAGGATAGAGTAGCATGGAGAGCGGCATCAAACCAGTCTCAGGACTGAAGACCACAACAACAACAACACTTATGCCTTATAGTGAGAAATGATATCCTTTTGCTGTGTGCACTGGAGTCATTCACTTGCTTTACCAGGCCTTCCATTCTCTTCACATCCTCCATAAAATATTATTGATTGATTCACTCACCTTCTACAGCAAGTAAAAACAAAAAAGGCTCCTAGGAGGGTGAAGTAGGGAATGGAACATCTTTTTTAGATCAGTGAACATAAACCATGTTAAAATTTATTAAATCTGTTGCATAATGAGCATGTATGTGCAGTAATAGCCCGTGCTCCTTTGCACATACCAGTCGACAGTGATGCTGTGCATGTCACTATGTCATGCACTGGGACTGGGACACATCAGAAGCTATGCTTATGTGAATAGGCAGACATGTGAGGGGACAGCTGATGTTACTACACGTACAATAGCTTGCTTACTCCCATCACTTGTCATAACAAAGATACTGAGATGCAATAATAGCTAGTTTTATACTAAAATCATTTATATTTTTACATGTATCAATTTCTAAATTTATCAGCTAACACGTAGAAAGTAAAGTAGTATGATAACTAAGTGCCTCAGAAATGGAAAGGAAGGTAGATTTAGCACAGAATACTTCCCAGTCCCTTGCCTGAGGGCTTGGCAGTGTGCAGCGGTTTGTGGCCTGACCAACTGCAGAAACAGAACATTGGTAAAGCATTCATTCACAGGCTGACCATAACTGCTGTGAACAACAGATCAGATGCAGCTTGTGAGTCCACAGGTGGAAATGGAAAACTACAGGAAGCTGAGTAGGGCAAGCCAGAATGAGAGCTAATCTCTACTAAGAAAAAAATCCGGATAACTGTGAGTAGGTCTGGTGCACCATGGGTTCCAGGCAAATTTAATTATGTATATGAATGATCCTTCCATCCAGGGAATTGAGAATTTTGGTGATTTTTATCTATTATCAGTATTGGTACTGGCAAGACATCAAAATATGTGACATAAATAGATGTGTGTTTCGATTGCATTGATGTAGGAACTTAAATTTTTCACACCACCAGGGAATCGTAGATTTTGGAATTTGACATAAATGTGAAGCTGATATGTTTACAAGTCCCTGAGGAAAAGTATTGTTGGCAGTCAGTCAGGCAGGTGGACAACAAGCCTATTCTGTAAGGTTTCCATTTTTAGTGATTGAGGCACAGAATTTTAAGCATAAAACAAAAACTGATTTTAACAAAAGTGTGCAGAAAGAAATGGTATTCTCCACATTTACATGCTTGTGTAGCTGTAATCTGCTGATCAGTGTTCAAATTGTGATGCTAACAATAAATGAAATAGTAAGTGTGTGTGTTCACTTCAATTTTATATCACATCAGTTATGCAAATGTCAAAGTTATGTATTTGTTGCTGTTATGTTTCTTAAATAAATTTCATGTCACATGCACTTTCCAAATTTTTGGTTGAATGCTTTCATATTATGTATTTCTCTGAGTTGCAGTGTCTTAGAAGTTATACAATATCAGTGTTCTAAGCACTGATGTAAATAAATAATTATTATTTTACTACATTGTACAAGTTTTATTGTTATGTATATGTGGGAGGTGGGGGAGGGGTAGTGGCACAGTAACAAACTGTGTGACCCCTCAGTACCCAACTGTGGATCCATATGTCTTGATGGGGTGTCCCTGAACACCCTTGTCTGCCTGTAGATTTCTGCCCATGGCCTTCAGAACAGTGAAGCTGTTACATTTCACTGTCAAAAGCTAGCCACACCTATATCTAAGTTGGTTGCTTCCCAGCATTCAATATGGAAAAAAGCATAGCGAGTCTTCACACTAGTGACCACGTTCCCAGCTTCCCACCACTGGTACTCAACAGAATTTGCAGATTTGTCAATTATGACAGTGTTTTTTGTTGTCTATGTATGTTATTTAGTTGTGAGACTTTTTGTTGTTACATTTTATCAAAAATGTGATAATTCCCCCCCCCCCCCATATGTGTGTGTGTGTGTGTGTGTGTGTGTGTGTGTGTGTGTGAATTTTTCAGCTATTTTAATGTAGATAGTAGTTTTTGTCATCATACCTTTCTTCTGCAAGGTTTGGTCCTTGGACATGTTGCGATATTGCACGTTGACTCACAGCACAATGACATGCGTCACCCTGGTTTCTCAGATTCCTTGGGTGTGCAGACTAGTACCTTAACTCAATGGTATTGTTGTTCCAACAGTATAGAGGGGTGCATGTTAGCTCAAATGGTAATATGCCTCCCGTTCCTGTTTGGACACTGTATCATTAATGTTGTCGAGGATCTGCCAGGTTGACTTGCGATGCAGAATCTCCTTAATATCTGGTATTCCATGCAAAGTCAGTTCTTGCCGCCCAGCACTAACCACACCTACACAGGAAGGGCATTCCCAGAGAGTGTGCTCTGGAGTGCCTTCTTCTCCGTAGGCAAATTAATTCATTTTCTTACTTATGATCAGTGCGAGTTTGTGGTATATGGACCTAGGCCCATCAGAAAGTGTGTTAGCTCATGTGATGGGTTCAGTAGTTGTAATCAAATCCTTTGTTTGATGTTTGGGTAGAAGTTGTAGGTTTGTCATCCTTTTTAGGCATCATCCCAGATTCCCTGCCAGAGGTAGCAGCCCTGGTTTCTTAATTGTTTTCAGTCAGTGACTTAAACTTCTATGAGATTCTGAACTTGGTGGAAGTCGTTCCTCTTCAACCAGTACATAACTGTTTTCTTCAGTATATGTAGGTCAATGAACATATTCCAGGGATTATTTGAATTGTCTCCACAGATACATTGGCCAAACCTCCTAACTGAGGAGTGCTTCTCAATGTACTTCGTATATTGCTTGTGCTAGTGTTATTAGTAACAGCCTATGACACCAGACACTAGAAAAATAACCCCAAATTGCAATTAAAAAGCCTGTTATAACAAGAGAAATAAAGAACTTTTTGGCATAACTAAATAAGAATGTAGGATATCAACACAAAACTTTGTAAATAAAGTTACAGTACCTTATTCTATTTTTCAGTGTGGTCGCCATGACTGCCAAGGCACTTATTGTAGCATGGGATCAGTTTTTGTAATTCGCTTGTTGTACTCTTCTTCTGTCAAAGATTTGAGCCAGGATATCACTGCTTGTTTGAGGTCTTCACCATTTGTGAAATGTTTTCCACCCAAAACTTCCTTTAGCTTTGGGAATAAGTGAAAATCACTTGGTGCCAAATTGAGGCTTTAAGGAGGATGTCCTAAAATTTCCCACTTAAGATGTTGAAGCTCTTGCTGTGTTTGAGCTTGATGCATGAGGCCACACATTGTCATGTTACATCTCTGTTGACAAAATTTCTTTTCACTAAAGACTCATTCATGGCAATATCACCATAAACATTCTTTATTTGCCTATAAATTTCGAGAGGCCAAGCATTTTGTGCATTCAGAAAATGAATGACACTATGCACTTCAAATTTGGTGGGATTTTCAATTGGGCCACTATTTTGAAAGTCGTGACCACTTGCAACAAAACTCGGCCCACACTGAGACGGGCAAAGGAGCTAACTGGCGTGCTTGTGATCATGATAGTGGGATATCAGCTGTGATACATAATTGTTCTTTACTTTCTTGATGGCCCTTGTACAATCATATTGCTTGTGTTGGCACTTTATAATTGAGCCTGCGTGACATTATTTTTTGCATCAAATTTTTGTGTCTCTCTTATTCACTTCCTTTATATGAGTGCTGAAACTGAATTGCTCACCCAAAAAGAAACCTAAATACTGTTTTCCTGTTTGTGAGACTATTATTAAATCACATTAGTGGGTCTCTTCGAACATGGTATTTTTAACAAAATGTATGGAGTTTTTTGGGGTGCTACTGATAAAGATGGGCCTCTTCAAAAATTGCATTAAAACCTGTTTCAGATTGCTTCTTGAGCTACCCTAACAAGGATCATTATATCATTGGCATATCTCATTAGACCCAGGCTGATTGATTTTCTTGCTACTTTCCTAGGCACAGTGAGAAATCAAGTTATGAAAGGTGAATGATACAAATGATACAGTTAAATGATAAAATTGCAACAGGACAGAATGGCTTTGTCAGTCCTTACTTTTCTATAAAAGGTGAAGATATTATACCTAGTTTGAGACCTGTTGATTCCTTCTGCAAGAAGAAGTGTATTTCTTTAGCTCTGTGTTTCTATAGTGTGAAAATGAGTGGCATGTCACTCAGACCTCAGATTGATGGGGAGCCATCTGTTCTGAGGACAAGTCTCCTTTTCTTCTCATGTCTCATCCGCTTAATTAATCTTTGCTTCTCACTATAATGTTCTCTCATCTCTAGACTGAAGCTGACACAGTGCTGATCCACCTTTGATCTCCTACTCTCTGACTCATATTTGGAGGGAGTAGAGCTCATATCTCTTTGGAGAGAGAGAGTAGAGCCCAAATCTCTATTCAGATTTAGATTTTCAAATAATGGAAACTCCTGGTAGGAATCTCAACAACATAGGGAAAGGCAGACTTATTTACTGTAAGAAAGACATGTAAGTTGCAGACAGACACAATTAAAAGATACTTACTTAAAGCTTTTGGCCTCATCAAAAGAGAAGGACACACAATACGTACACACAAGCAAGCACACATCACGCACACGACTGACTGCCAACTATGGCAGCTCGGGTTAGAATTCAATTGAGCCCAAGCTGCTGGAGTTAGGGGTCATATGCACAGGAGGTGTGCTTGCTAGTGTGTATGAATGGTGTGTGTTTCTCTTTTGATGAGGCCAAAAGCTTTAAGTAAGTATCTTTTAATTGTGCCTGTCTGCAGCTTAATGTATCTTCTTTAAGGTAAGAAGTAATCTTTTCATACATTGTTCAGATTTATATTTTCTTATGAACAGCCACCTGAAGCTTCTAATAGGTTCGTACGTACTTTCCATACCTATTCACCACTTCTGAGCTTGCACTCTATCACTAATAATCTCACTGTAAATAGGCTGTTGAACATTGACCTTCCTTCAGTAACATACATGCTGAATGTAAAGAAGACTTAACTACCACTTACCTTTCAATGAGCATGTAATAAACACTGAACTTACTTCTCCATCAGTTATTTGAGTTTACCATCTTAGAAAACAGTTTCTGAAACATAAGTATATAACTATTTCATTGCTGGCTTATTGACACCTTTATAATTGGAGCACTTTCTTTTATTTACAGTTGTATATAATAGCACTGGTGTGTGGACAGTAATGTGTGCTGGACAGTTGCAATCCGATGAGCAATGTAATAAAGACTATGTTTGTGTGCAAGATTTTGATATTTCTGATACTGAACAGCTCACAAGCATTGGATTGCATGTCTTTATGGAAATCTCCAAACAATACTGCAGGTTTCATGTATGCTGGATGTTCTATGGCTTGTATGTATTTCATAAAGGACAGCTTGTTATACATCATGTGCTTCACATCAAAAGTATTTATTTGTCAGACCAATTGCATCTATTCGAGGGTAAACAACAAATGTATGCATTCCTATGTTCGTAACACGAGAACACTTTATATACACTAATGAAGTAAGAAAAGATAACTTGCAAACTGTGTTCTTGTACTTCAGATGCTATTTCTGGCAGGAGTAAAATCTTGATCGTGATTATAATGTACGACGATCTAGAAGTATGGAAAGCCCATGAGTATTTAAAAATGTAATTATAACCCTGTACATAACCATGCATACCTGATCACATTAGGGTCCATTGTCTCATGGTGAAAAAATGTATCTTCCCTATATGGTTCACAGATTGTTGCATTAACATGTTATAAAACTGTAAAACAATAAATGGAATTAGAATTGCCATTTCTTTAAAATATACCAACACACAATAATCAGACAATTTCTTCTATCAGTTGTGTGTGAAGTGCAAGGTCAAAAGTCTCAACACATTTCCAGGTAGTGTTGGACAGTTGGTAACTATCGGCACAGTAAGAAAATGTGTAACTTATTGTTAGGGCAGAGGGTATCATAGTACTGGTCTCTTGTTATCTGTAAGACCATACCTAGCTAGATCTGTGGTAAGCACTCGACACTAACTGCAAACTGTAAAGTGGCCATTTTGTGGAGAATGTTGGAAGTGAGAGCTTGCGATCGGCACAGAACACGTTGGCTGCTGAGACGAGCCCTGGCTGCTCCTCCCAGGCCTTTATGGAAGAAATGAGCATGTAATGTGTTTCAGAAGTGGTATGAAAGTTAATGGTGAGCCATTAGGGCCAGCTACAACCTCTTCACTCATTTTTTTAAATTAATAATAGTAACCACTATGCACAGTAGACCATGCGAGTCAACATTGTTTTCCCAATGGTTACTTTATTGGAATGGTGCACAGTATTGTTATGTAGCTAATGTTGGCAATGAGCATAATCATTCCATAGCAGCCCATAGTTAACAGAATTTCACCGATCAGAAATTTTACACAAGTGGCTGTCACTGTGAATTCACCGAGGTGGTCAGATTGTGACTTCGGTGTTAGAGCTATATAGGCTTTGTATTTAATTGAAGGTATTCCTTGGTTTGATAAAAACTTTGCAGGTTCCGTGATGTAGTTAGCAGACACAGTGCATTTGTTTCATGTAGTTCTCACAAATAAACTTGTACATTACACACATCGGGGTTAGTGTTCTTTTTTTTCTTTGTTGAAATGTAATAGTTAAAGATATGTAAACAAGAGAAACTAGAGGTGTCCACATCTCTGGCAGCTGTCCAGAAAAGTATTCAGGAAAAAATAGAGTTTGTTGCAAAATAACATCCCTGCACACCTTTCATTATTTGTTTAATATTAATTTCCCAAGAATAATGCTATTTTTCCCTCTCTTTGTTATGGTTGATGGCAATCACTGATTTTATTTTTACACTGGCCTGTTTTACCTCTGATTTACAGCTCCTTGGTCCCTTATTTGTGAATGATAGGAAAGAAATAAACAGTAAAACTACATATGTGTCAGTACTTTAATGCACTTTTGTCAAAAACACAGGACTTCATGTTACACACTCTTAACAAAAATTGAAATGTACAGGTAAGGTAGATGACATTTTTTACATTTTCTATTAAAAATGACAATTTTAAAATTTTTCTGTTAGTCTTAACTGACTGTATTAATAGAATTCTGTGCCACTGATCCATATTGATATGGCAGTTTTAGCAGACAAAATGTTCTCTCTGTCTCACACACACACACACACACACACACACACACACACACACACACACACACACACACACACACGTGTCAGTCACACAGTTTTTTAATTTTCAGTTGTAGTTAGTAATTGTGTGTGGACACAGTGTCTTATAAGCACATCTCACACTGCAGGATAAAATTGGCTCTGTGGAAATTTACCATGAATAGTGAATATTTGCTTGGTTCTCAGGTCCATGTGGTATCTTGTTCCCAATACTACTGGCTCTAACTCAGGATCTTGACTGCTCTGTGTAACCTCCAGTTGCACTGTTGCACTGCCATCAACTACAGACACTCAGGTATTAGATAGTGTGATCTAAAAGAGGGAGTGGCTGTTTGTGGCACATAATTGCTAAATGTTCTTTAATTTGTTTGTGCAAGTGCGTTTCTGTCAGAAACAAACATTCAAACTTGGGTTAATTCATGTCAACATATGATTTTGGGAGTTATTGATCTGAATATTAATGATAAACAAAAAATTATAATTTTTGGGCAAACATGATAAAAACTACAAAATTACTTAAGAAAAGAAGCTGCAGAACTCTCACTTGTACAATGGGATTTCAGAACATGCTGTAAGAGTTGCTGATGTCGTGAAGTGTATGTTTGTCATGTGGGCATTTGCCTGTGTGTATAACTAGCAAAATAATTCACTGTACAGTCTTTTCCAGTAATTATGGGCGTGAAGTTTCGAGAAGTCCACAGTAGTAATCATTGTGGATCAGGGTGAGATGAACTGACATGATAATTGTATATGTGGCACTGCACAAACTGGAGACTTTGTCATCCCAAGAATGATGTAACTGGCTAACAATGAAGAGCAATATTCACAATTAGGGATGAATGAGGTTTTATTTACAAGAATAGCAACTTACTCGTCTCAGAGCATTAACATGTCGCTAAATTCTGAGAGAACAAATAATAACTTTCATACTGTTAGGAGTGTACCTGTAATGTTAAGTACAGTACATGAGAAGTTTACTGCATTAGTATTTCATTTAATTACTGCTCAGTTATCTGAATTTACCACCACTGTAGGTGTGTTAACACTTGTTAATATATAGGAGCAGCATTTGTATTCGTTAATCTATACGAAAACGAGGCCGGGTAAGATTGGGGCGGCACACTATGTTCGGGGACTATTTAACTAGTTATTATAACCACATATGTAATTAGAAAGCAAATGGCTGTACAGATGCTGAAACGAATATTCCACAAAATGGCACAATTATTTCTGACCTCCAGCTGTGCAAGTTTAGTACCGTGAGTTGTGAAGAGATTAAGGTCTGTTACGAGTGGTAGTTACGGTCCAACCTGCAACCTCACACATTTCTCGCACGCACTAAAGCCGGAAGTCGAGGCGCGGTACAACTCGAGGCCTCCACGCGTACGCATTCGGTGGGCGTGACATGACGGTTCTTTCAGGTCCCTTGCTTCTTATTTCTGAGTTTGAACCACCCGGCCGTCACCCTGGTGTCCTTCGGCATCGAAGCCGACCTCGAAACTTTGCCAGAGTCTTTCGTCCTGTCCGCGTCCTTCTTGTGGGTGGAATTCTTGTAGCCTCGGCTGCTGCTGTCGGCAGTACTGAGCTCCACGGCGGAAGCATTGAGGGCAGAGTTCTTCCCGGAGGCGGAAGACCTCTCCTTGCCTCGGAGGCGCGCATTGCCGTGGTCGCTGTGGCGGCTCAGGGACTCCACCGAGCCGGCGGGTCCCAGACCGCCGCCACCCGCCGCCCTCTTCTTGGCGGAGTTGCGCATTTCGAGGGTGTGCCTCACGCCCCCGCTGGCCCCGTTCTTGTGGCTGAGCGACTCGACGGACACGGCCTTGGCGACCTTCTGCTTGGCGTGGATCTTGGAGGCGGCGTCGGCGACCCCGCTCCTCCGCCTGGAGACGGCGCGGCTGGTGGTGGCGCCGGACCCCGCCGGGGCCTGCCGGTGCTGCGAGCCCGAGGACGGCGCCTTGGGCGGCCGCCCGTTCTTGATGTAGTTGCGGTTGTTGTCCTCGTTGGTGTAGTGCACCTCGAGTCCCTCGGGGTAATGCTTGGGCCGCCACGGCGCCAGCACCGAGATCGACCGCGAGATGGTCTTGGTCTGCGGCTGTAGCTGCGATGACGTCACCGAGGACAGCTCCTCGCGGCTCTGCGCGCGGCGGGCCGTGGCGTGTGACCGGGGGCCCGGGATGTCGCCCACTGGAACACGGACGGCACGGTCAGGCGGGCGACCACGCATCGAGTGAGTGAGTGAGTGACAAACTGTTGTTCTCCGAGTGCAGAACTTTTACGATTTCACCAGACGATCAGTATTAAAAGATTTACTGGCGCTGCAGAAACACAACTTATAATGCTATACAGGGTGTTACAAAAAGGTACGGCCAAACTTTCAGGAAACATTCCTCACACACAAAGAAAGAAAATATATTATGTGGACATGTGTCCGGAAACTCTTACTTCCCATGTTAGAGCTCATTTTATTACTTCTCTTCAAATCACATTAATCATGGAATGTAAACACACAGCAACAGAACGTACCAGCGTGACTTCAGACACTTTGTTACACGAAATGTTCAAAATGTCATCCGTTAGCGAGGATACACGCATCCACCCTCCGTCACATGGAATCCCTGCTGCACTGATGCAGCCCTGGAGAATGGCGTATTGTATCACAGCCGTCCACAATACGAGCACGAAGAGTCTCTACATTTGGTACCGGGGTTGCGTAGACAAGAGCTTTCAAATGCCCCCATAAATGAAAGTCAAGAGGGTTGAGGTCAGCAGAGTGTGGAGGCCATGGAATTGGTCCGCCTCTACCAATCCATCGGTCACCGAATCTGTTGTTGAGAAGCGTACGAACACTTCGACTGAAATGTGCAGGAGCTCCATCTTGCATGAACCACATGTTGTGTCGTACTTGTAAAGGCACATGTTCTAGCAGCACAGGTAGAGTGTCCCGTATGAAATCATGGCGGTGAATCGAGGAAGTACAGTACATAGTGACGAAACTAAAATGAGCTCTAACATGGAAATTAAGCGTTTCCGGACACATGTCCACATAAAATCTTTTCTTTCTTTGTGTGTGAGGAATGTTTCCTGAAAGTTTGGCCGTACCTTTTTGTAACACCCTATATACCGTATTGTATGTATGCACACGCAGTGTGTCCCTCCTAAAAAGTCGCCTGGCACATTTTCTCTGATTTATTGATGGATATTTGCATTTTCGTTTTTGAAATGTGTAGCTGGAGTCAGCATGAAAGGTTTGATGAGCAATATCTTTGTTTCTGCTATGCCCACTTCTACGTACCCATTCTACAGGGTGAAAAGTATTTAAACCGACAAACTCTGGGAGGTTGTAGGGGACATCAAAATAAACATTTTTCCCTAATGTCATTTTTTCCTATGAGGAGTATTTAAACCGGTGGAGGCCGTATTACGATCTTCAGTTGTTAGAGGTCGTAATACGCTCTTCAGTTGTAGGCAACTGCTGTCGACCAGTGTAGTAGTGCATTGTCTCTGTTTACTAATGGAGCGATACACCTGGAGTGAGTACACTGATATGGTTGGTGCGTACTACGTAGTGCACCACAACGGACGAGCTGCACAGCCGGTTAATCAACAACAATATCCTAATCGCCGTATCCCACATCATACGACATTTGATGATGTGATGTGTACCAACGTCTGCGTGAGACCAGGTCATTTAGCAGATTACCTGAACAGGGACGCCGTCGCACGGTAAGAACGTTGCACTTTGAGGAAGCTGTCTTGCAGCATGTGGAGCGGGATCCTTCAATCAGCACTCGTGCAATTGCACGTAACATGGGGACGAATCACATGAATGTAAGAACAGTCCTTCGAGAGCAATTGCTACGTCCATTTCACTTAGAGCGTGTCCACAACCTGGAACCAGTTGATTATCCACCCAGAGCACAGTTTTCGCAGTGGTACCTGGGACACTGAAATGCATCCTACATTTCCATCCTCTGTGTTGTTTACCGATGAAGCAACGTTCGGGCGTGATGGAGTCTTCAACATGCAAAATTCGCATGTTTGGAGTGAGGATAACTCATATGCCACAGTTACTAGCGCTCATCAAGTGCGGTTCCTCGTTAATGTGTGGGTCGGTGTTGTTGGGGACTGTTTAACTGGGTCGTATCTGCTACCTAGGCCATTAAATGGCAGGCAATATTACAATTTTCTCGCCAGAGCATTGCCAGAATTGCTGGAAAACGTCCCGTTCCCTACAAGACAACGCATGTGGTTCCAACATGACGGGGCGCCGGCACATTTCAGTCGTCGTGCGCGTCGATTCCTGGACCGACGGTTCCCAGAAACGTGGATTGGCATAGGTGGTCCTGTACCATGGCCTGCTCGATCCCCAGATATCTCCCCTCTGGACTTTTTTGTTGGTTTAATTAATTTGCCGCCAGAGAAATCTTCCTCTGCCGGTTTAAATACTCCTCATAGGAAAAAATGACATTAGGGAAAAATATTTGTTTTGATGTCCCCTACAACCTCCCAGAGTTTGTCGGTTTAAATACTTTTCACCCTGTATACAGAAGTTCCACATCAGTCTAGTGTGATATTCATTTTATCGATTTGTGTTAACAGGGACAAGAAAACACGAAACATAACCGGTACCCCAGAAGCGACAACGCGGTCCTTATCCGCGCTGACTGCTACCACTGCTGAAATACTGGTTATTCTTCATTTTTTACTGTCCCTGTTAATAGATATCGGTAAAACGACTATCACACTAGACTAATTTGGGGTCACTCTGTCGAATGGGTACGTAAAATTTCTCTTTAGTTGCTGGAAGTAAACCGACGTTTTCCTTCGACACTGGGCATCACCGGAAAGTGGTGATGGGCAGCATTTGTTTGGGCTGACTCCACCTACACATTGCAAAAACGAAATAGCAAATATTTGATAAAACACCAGAGACAACGCGCCTGACGACCCGTAAGAGAGAGAGAGACCTTCCTGCTTACACTAAGACAGGGGACATCTCGTATCTTCCGTATCAGGCGCATTGTAGGCTAATGGCGTGTGCTGGAGTAAGCGTAGGCACTTAACAGTTCACCGTGTGAGCTGATGGCACCTGGTGGTGAGTATCTTAACTATTTGACGAAATGTACGTAAACTGCAAAATGCTGCCAAATGATCAATTTATATTAAGTTTTCAATAGTAAGTATTAAATAAATGAAACAATTAATATAAAGAAAAATTTACAATGTAAATTTATATCAAACAAATAGCTAAAGATAATTACAAACGAAAAGCTACAGAAAACTGAAATATAATGTTCTTATCAGCTGTAAAATACTTGTATAATAGAACTTGCTCTCAATAGGCTTCGAAATAAGTTTTATTATTATATCATAATTATTCACCATTGGTGGAACCATCATCCTGCTTAGTTGGTTCTGCAATATTCTGATACAAAGGAGAAAGACAATTTTCCAGAGGAGAAGAAATCTATTCGGTCGTCAAACTGGCACGAGTACAGCAATGCGCATTCAAAATAGTGATTTAGGCGTATACTGAACAAAACTGTACAGAAATATCAACGTGGCACTGCTGTCTTTTTCCTTTTCTTTAAAAAAAATTCAAATGGGATTTCGCATGGAGTGTGATGTTGATCTTATTAAACGCTTCGTTGTAATTATTTCAGTAATTGCCTGCTTTCTCTCATTATGCTGTAGGCTGTATGTGATCTGTTTCAGCCTGAGAACATACGTTGACGAAAATGATGTTTGTCTAGTCTGAACCAATAATTATGAGTGCAGGGACGAATGAACAAGCTATAGCCATTTGGTGAGCAACTTCCCGATTATTTAAACCAACTTTTTAAAGACAATATAGTTAGCCAAGGATACAAAAAGGCACTGCTATCTGCATTCCCTAATAGTGTGTTTTTATTTCATGCAATCATGAAGTGCAGCAGCGCTTTTTTTCTGGCCATACGTTATGGGATGCAGAATCGACACCTTTTATCTTACGTTTTAAAAAAGAGTTCGATTTATTTAGAGGAAAATGTATCATAAATATCCCAGTAAATGGCACTATCTTTGCGAATGAAATTTGCAGTTTTATTTCTTGTAAGTTGGCACCATACTTTTTTGTTACATACGTCGGAAATAGCAAGTCGCGCTCAGTAAATCAGTGTTTCTTGTTCTGCGGTGTTTTCACTGCTACAGGCAGGTGTTTCGGAGCTGTTTACGTCAGTTTTGAGTTAGCTTAATTCAGTGCAATTCTTCAAAAATCCTGGGAAGCATCTGCCATTTGGTGAAGCTGAAATTAAAAAGTGCCCACAAATTTCGTTTAAATGAAAGAGAAGCAGTTTGTGGTTTCCGAGACTATCTTCACGAAAATACTGAAATTAATGAATATCTTCATAGTCAGCTCCAAGCATTCGCCGCAGGCACAAAGATATTGACCATCTTTGGTTGGAATTTAAAGGTATTCTACACCACGTGCTAGAGATGTATGTGCCTAGCAAAAATATAGGGGAGGGAAAGGATCCACCTTGGTACAACAAACATATTAGGAAGTTGCACAGTCGTTTTAAACGTAGTCACTGCCCCGCTGACAAACAGAAATTATGCGAAATGAAAGCAGCTGTCAAAAGGTCAATGAGAGATTCTTTTAACGAATTTGAAAGCAATATTTTATCTGCAGATTCTAAAAATAACCCCAAAAAGTTGTGGTCGTACGTAAAATCTATGAACGCTACAAATAATTCAATACCTTCTTTTGCTGACAGTACGGGTAACGTAACTGATGATGATAAACAGAAGGCCGAAATTCTAAATCTAGCTTTCAAAAACTCGTGTACGTTAGAGGACTGCAGAACCATTCCCCCTTTTAATTATCGAACAAACGCAAGGATGGCTGACATTCTGTGTAGTGTATCTGAGATTGTAAAACGGTTAAGATCCTTAGACGCCAGGAAGGCATCTGGCCCAGACGGTATCCCCGTAAGATTTTATGTTGACTCACAATTCTTATCCCTCATCTATCAGAGATCATTGGAACAGCGGAAAGTTCTACGGGACTGGAAGAAGGCCCAGGTCACAGCAATCTATAAAAAGGGTAGAAAATCGGATGCACATAATTTCACTGACATCGATTTGTTGTAGAATCATGGAACATATTTTGTGTTCAGACATAATGAGCTTTCTAGACTCTTAGAAGCTCATCTGCAGGAACCAGCACGGTTTTAGGAAACAGCGGTCATACGAGGCAGAGCTGTCCCTCTTTGTGCATGATGCACAACAGGCTCTAGATACCGGCTCCCAGGTTGAAACAAGCGTTAACTTCAGGTGTGCCCCAGGGCAGCGTAATAGGCCCGCTGCTTTTTTCGATTTACATAAACGATCTGGTTGATGGTATTGACGGCGGCATTAGACTGTTTGCCGATGATGCTGTGGTCTACAGGAAAGTAATATCACACGAAATTTGTAAACAAACCAATGAGGATTTGCAGAAAATAAATGCGTGGTGTAATGACTGGCAGTTATCTCTCAATATTAGTAAGAGTAACCTA
This sequence comes from Schistocerca nitens, assembly GCF_023898315.1. Lineage (NCBI taxonomy): Eukaryota > Metazoa > Arthropoda > Insecta > Orthoptera > Acrididae > Schistocerca > Schistocerca nitens. The sequence goes on along the minus strand of NC_064620.1, from coordinate 100,228,043 downwards.
CGGCGTATAACACGGCGAAAATCCCCATTAATGTACGAGTACAAAATAAATGACCAGTCACTGGAAGCGGTAACATCCGCCAAGTATTTGGCTGTGACTATTCGAAATGATCTCAAATGGAATGATCAGATTACACTAGTAGCGGGCAAGGCGAACTCTAGATTGCGGTTTATTGGTAGAATCCTGAAGCGATGCAGTCCTTCAACAAAGGAAATTGCTCACAATACGTTAGTTCGTCCAGTCTTCGAGTATTTTTCGTCTGTATGGGACCCTTACCAGTTGGGTCTCATTCAAGAGATTGAAAAGGTCCAAAGAAGAGCGGCAAGATTCGTGACTGGTACATTTAGCCATCGCGAGAGCGTTACAAATCTCTTAGAAAGTTTGAAGTGGAATACACTTGCAGATAGACGACGTGCTAAACGGAAGGGGCTGCTCACTAAATTCCGAAATCCGATCTTCGCCGAGTATGTAGAGCATACATTATTACCACCAACTTTCAAATCGCGCAATGTTCACCATTCAAAGATAAGGGAAATTAGAGCTCGCACTGAGGCGTTCAGATAGTCGTTTTTCCCTCGTGCGATCCGCGAGTGGAACAGGGGGGGGGGAATGAATATGACTTCGGCGCGAATTGTGCCCTCCGCCACACACCGCTTTGTGGCTAGAGGAGTATAGATGTAGATGTACAAAATAATTTCCCAGTCTGCTACTTCCTCTGAAGCCACTTCGGGCACGATCCAGTATCTTCTAGTGAATATGAAAGGTATTTCTCTCAAATTAATCTTATAGTTACCTCATCTAGGTGTGGACGACTTATGCGCTACTGGTCATTTGGATGATAGAGCCCACCTCTCACTCAGTTCTGACCTAACAAATGGCTACTACACGATCAGTTGATAGCGAAAGCAAGAAGCGGTCTAGAAAAGCTGAAGATACATCCGAAGCTATATTAAAATTGTGGAAGTTGGTGGAGTAACACTTTCTTTGCATCGGCACTTTTTAAAGAAAAAAGCGCTGATGAGCAGTAATTGTTTTGAGTGACTCCATCCATACAGTTCATAAACAAAATTGCAAATATGTGTCGAAAAATCAGAGAAAATGCACCTGACTACTCGTAGGAGAGACACTAGGTACAACTGAGTCGATTAGTTGGAAGGCTTTTCGTATCTAAAGAGCTATGTTTTGCATGAGACAGCCAAAACTCATTATGAATTTGTGTAACGTTTCTCGTATGTCCAGAAGAGGACGTTGGGAGTGGCGTAGGTAAGCAGGACAGTTATTGTTGCATGTCTTCGAGCAACTGACTGATGCAGCACCAGTCTCAAGGCCTGCTGGAGGTGGGCAAGCTGGCAAGTATGTCGCAGACTGACTCTAATTACAAATCACATAAAGGATATTCCAAATATCTATCCAAGCACCAGAAAAAATTACTATTTAGGAGAGACGCTCCGCATAAAAATTGGCAGTTTGAAGGTATTGTCCCTGCCTTGGACAAATTTCTGCAGGCACCCATAGAGTTCGTCAGAGGTGATAAAAATCAGCAGGAGACAAGCTCTAACGGAGGACGGCATCAAACGAAAAGATGCGCCTCCTCAGTTGTGGGGCTTTGGATCCATTCACATGCGAGGGTGGTATGAAAAGTTCTCGGAATCACCAAGAGGTCAGCGCTAGCGCAACGAGTTGTTCACGTGATTTTCATTGGACTGTTGCCTGTAAACATGTGCCACGTCAGTGCTCTTGGGAGAGATCTGAAGCTGTGACGTGGCTCTGTGGTTGTTCCCGCGTAGTGATTTGCGAAGATGGAAGGAATCGAGATTCGAGCAGTGATTAAGTACTTCGTAAAGAAAGGTATGAAAACAAAGGACAGTCATACCGATTTCCAGAATACTCTGTGGGACTCTGCTCCTTCATATTCAACTGTTGCCAAGTGGACAAATGAATTTAAATTTGGTCGGGAGAGCTTAGATGATAATCCGCGCAGTGGTTGGCCACTATGTGTCACTACTCCAGAAATCATTGCCAAAGTGCACAAAATGCCGATTGAAAATGCGTGAAATTACTCTTGCTTGCCAGATGTCATCTGAAAGGGTATATTACATTTTAACTGAAGAATTAGAAATACAAAAAAATATCTGCAAGATGGGTGACACAACTCTTGACGCTGGATCAAAAACGCATGAGAATGGACAGATCGGAACAATGTTTGGCCCGTTTTAGGAGAAACGAACAAGATTTTTTGCGCCAGTTTGTCACCACAGGTGAAACTTGGGTGCACTACTATACCCCAGTGACAAAATAACAGTCAAAGCAATGGAAACATGCTGATTCTCCGCCACCAAAGAAAGCAAAGACAATTCCTTCGGCGGGAAAGGTCTGGCATCAGTGTTCTGGGTGCGAAGGGGATTGTATTTGTAGATTATTTTCCCACTGGGCAAACAATTATTGGAGAATATTATGCTAACCTCGTGGACAAATTGCAACAAAAGATACGCGAAAAAAGACCAGGTTTAGCAAGGAAGAAAGTGATCTTCCATCAAGACAATACGCCCTCGCACACATGTGCCATCGCCATGGCAAAATTACACGAACTAAGGTATGAATTGTTGCCACTCTCGCCTTATTCACCTGATATAGCTCCGTTAGACTTCCATTTCTTCCTAAAACTGTAAATTTTTCTTGGTGCACGAAGATTCAGTTCAAACGAAGAACTGATAGCTGGAGTTGCCAACTATTTTGCAGGCCTGGAGGAAACCCATTTTCGAGATGGGATCAAGGCAATGGAACATCGTTGGACCAAGTGCATTAATCTATAAGGAAACTCTATTGAAAAATAAAAGAAGTTTCAGTGATGTAAATACTTTTTTTTCTATTCTGTTCCGAGAACTTTTCAAACCACCATCGTACATCCGGTTTACGTAATCTCAGATGAAGGGTACTCATTGAATCACTGCTTAATGCAGTATTGAAAACTTACATCGTCATTTCTACCCACAGTGATAGGTGGAAGATGTAAGTGATGTTATTCAGGACGTTTAAAGAAGTGTAATAATATGTCCGGAAACTAGTACCTGTTGAGATATGGGCCAGCCTGTCCTCTTACTTGCATCCGTGCGTTACACGGAAGTAGACATTATAGGTAGTGCTGCACATGGTTACCATGCACCCTGGCACATCCTTCAGCGCTTCTTTGCAGTCAAGCACTCTTTGGAAGACACCTGACTCCATTCACGTTGTGTCACGTGCAGTGCTCACACACTTCTGTAACGTCAGCACACTGTTGATGAGTTGGGCCTGCACCAATACCCTTAAATCTCCCCATAGCCAGAAATCCAACGGAGTCAGGTCCGATGAACGGGGAGGCAGTGCTACCAGACCATCTCTCCCAGTGAGGTACCTTCACACGGTCCGTAGAAAATTGGGTGGTGCTCGGTCGTGCACAAAGCTCAGTCATTGTCTTTTTGCAACAGTAATGTTCTCCAGTAGCGCTGGTAATTCGTTGCACAGAAACTGGCGATACACAATGGCTGTTAATCTGCTTGTTAACGTTTATGGCTCTACGAATCTGTCATTGCCAGTTGCCACCCACGCATTGATATTGTTGCGATCCCGATGTCTCACCTCCACGATTCTTCGAGGCTCTGCGCCTGCCCGCACGTGTGTATTGTGGTAATTTACTAGGCCACAGGAAGATGGCCTACACCACTGAATAGTGCACACTACTAGTCATAAGTAAAACGACCCAAATCTCAACAGGTATTAGTTTCAGGACACACAATTATAGGAATTTTTCTTCTAGCTTTGACCAATACTACCCCTGTAGGAATATGTGACACCTTTTTTGAGAAACATTCTGTGTTGTCTGAGTAGACTAATTCCAACTGTGAGTCACTGAAGCTATAGTCATAGATTACTTTTCTGCGTTTCATGAAGTTCACAATAAGCGAGAGTGTACACAGCTGATTTTTGTCATCGTGATTGTTTCGTCATTCACGTCTAGTCTGTGGACATATACATAGACGTGCACATGTTATGATGTGCCAGCTAGGTGACACTCTTTGTTTGCTGGTTCTTGAACAAGCCCGTGACAAAATTGTCGCACTTTGTGCATTCTTCACTTCCTGTTTGGTTTCCATCCATCGACACACTGACACGCAAACACGGCATCAACGTCTTCGTACAAGCATTGTTTCCAGTGGTCACAGGCTCCTTTCTCTGTTGTAATATATCACATATGAACTGTGACCACTGAAGACAGTGCCACAGGTTTCCCAAAAGTTCATACACGTCGTACGTATTAACATACATAAATCCGCCAGATGGTAAAAGGTCTAAATTAATTTTAATTTCTGGTAAGTTCCTATGGGACCAAACTGCGGAGGTCATCGGTCCCTAGGCTTACACACTACTTAATCTAACTTACGCTAAACACACACACACACACACACACACACACACACACACACACACACACACACACGACCATGCCAAAGGGAGGACTCGAACCTCCGAAGGGGGGGGGGGGGGACCCGCGCGAACCGTGGCAAGGCGGTTCATTCGACATCGAAAATGCTCTTTTTATAGAAGAAGTGGAAAAAGTGCCAGCACTTTTCGACAAAAATTTTAAGCATTATATGGACATTATTGTCATGGTCCGCGCTGCTCACCCCGTTGGAGGTTACAGTCTTCCGTCGCGCATGGGTGTGTGCGTTGTCCTTAGCGTAAGTTAGATTAAGTAGTGAGTAAGCCTAGGGACCGGTGACTCAGTAGTTCGGTCCCATACGATCTTACCACAAATTTCCAAATGAAAATAAAAGGACTGGAAGAAATCAATCTAACAGTTTTTCCAAGTGCTGGGGACAACTTGTGTTCAGCTGGGACAGACAATCTCGCGTTCGTATTTTTGTGTGTTAATATAGGGAAAATGCGAAATAATTCATCAAAACTATCTACGCTCATTCGAAAATATTGAAAAAATTTCTTTGAATGATCGAAGTTCGTGAAACGTTCTGTAAAACTTTCCACTTATTAGCCTGTCATTCCGAAGGGAGGTTATCAACTACTTTTTTATTATACTTTTTTTACGCCTCATGAGTTCGCAAATAACGCCCATCTCGAAACTTCCTGGCAGATTAAAACTGTGTGCCGGACCGAGACTCGAACTCGGGACCTTTGCCTTTCGCGGGCAAGTGCTCTACCAACTGAGCTACCCAAGCACTCACGCCCCGTCCTCACAGCCTTACTTCTGCCAGTACCTCTCATTCTGAATGCCCATCTCTTCAAAATCCATACCGACGAACGACTCTTGGATTTCAAAAAAATGTTTTGCGATTGTAGTCCTTTGATGACGTGACATGGCACTGAGAAACTTTTTTGTCTCGATGACAAAAATCGCCCGTGCGTGCTAGACCTAATAGCAGTAAAAGCTATCACGGCAGTGACACTGCACAGTCGTCTGTGCATCGACCTTAAACGGAAAGCGTCTGAGGTGAGAGGCAGGGGTCCGCAGCTCGTGGTCGTGCGGTAGCGTTCTCGCTTCCCGCGCCCGGGTTCCCGGGTTCGATTCCCGGCGGGGTCAGGGATTTTCTCTGCCTCGTGATGACTGGATGTTGTGTGCTGTCCTTAGGTTAGTTAGGTTTAAGTAGTTCTAAGTTCTAGGGGACTGATGACCATAGATGTTAAGTCCCATAGTGCTCAGAGCCATTTGAACCATTTTTTGAGAGGCAGGGCAGCGGCGGGCTGTACCTGTGGCGGCGTGCAGGTAGACGACGGATCGCTGCGACTGCTGGCTGGAGTCGCCCTCGGTGGTGGACTCCGCCGACGAGGTGGCCACGTCGCCGGCGCTACGGTGGTGCCGCCGCTCGCCGCCCGCCTTCAGGGTTCCGGAAGGCGGCGCGCCGGTGCTGGTCGGCACCTGCTTTCCAACAACAATGGCATCAACACCTCAGTCCGCAGTTATCGGGCACAGGGCACAGACAATTTTCCTGTTACCCTTTGTCCTAGAGTGTGCGTCAAGACAGAAGGCGCCTCTGCGGGGAGGGGGGGAGAGAGAGGGAGAGAGAGAGAGAGAGAGAGAGAGAGAGAGAGAGAGAGAGAGGGGGGTGGGGGGGGGCGTGGAGGGGACGAGATCGGATTACCCATGGCGGCAGGGAAGGGGAGAAACCTTCCATATTGCCAAGTCTTACTAAGTATTTATGCAGACAATGAATAACATCTGTGACATGTCATTGTCTGTTGAATGTAATCATGCCGCTTGCGGTCGTTAAAAATATTTATTACGATTGCAATTTCTGCATGCTGTCATTTTCAAATATAGCAGGATGTTAAAGCCCCTCTACAGTGTTAAGTCGAAAGATGGTGGAACATGGCTCCCAGGAGTCTGGATCCAAATACGTATGGAGGTGTAAGTATACCCGCTTTTCCACACACCATGTTAGCACAAACCATGTGGGTGTTACTGTACTTCCCATAGGTTGTGTGAAAAAGTGAGTAAAATTATACGTCTACACGCATTTGTATTCAGACTGCTAGGAACTATGTTCCAGCATGACGTCCGCAGCTCGTGGTCGTGCGGTAGTGTTCTCGCTTCCCACGCCCGGGTTCGATTCCCGACGGGGTCAGGGATTTTCTCTGCCTCGTGATGACTGGGTGTTGTGTGATGTCCTTAGGTTAGTTAGTTTTAAGTAGTTCTAAGTTCTAGGGGACTGATGACCATAGATGTTAAGTCCCATAGTACTCAGAGCCATTTTTTCCAGCATGACTTAATATTGTAGAGTGGTTATAACATCCTGCTTTGCTTCAAAATGAGAAAACTTCGAAATTGCAATGGCAATACATATTTATAACGGGCATATCGGGAATGACTACATTCAATAATAGCCGTAAGACTTTTCCTGACTGTGGACATTGAAGCCAGTTCCCGGTGTCTGAGGGACGAGGTATTTTTTCCATCCTCGAGCTGATGGTCCTGTCTTCCTGTAATCCTCCTAAAAGGGTTTTGTCGGGACCAACTTTGGTGGCTTAAAAGCTTGACTTTCAGTAACGGTAGTTGGATTTTCCGGCATCTCTTGGAAAGGAACTTTGAAAAGTCCTGCCACAAAGCAGCACCTCGCGGAGAAATGCTATTAACGGGAGCAGAAAATTCGCTCCTGAAGATGATTGGCAAAAGGCCTGGATCTAAAAAAAATTGTGGAATACTTTTGTAGCCCGGGAAAAGTGAGTCCGCCTTTAGCCCATAGGTGGTATTTTACGTACCGTACGTACGAAATAACACGAATGGAGCCTGTACAATACACAATATGAAAATATTGAAAAAGAAACGAAAGGCATTGTAATATGCTTAAAGAAAAGAAGAACGAAGTATAAGTTATGGCCATAAACAGTAGAACAAGTGAGAGCATTCACGTATTTGGGAAGGTGGTTTAGGAGAAGAGGTACATTATGAACAGCACTCAGTCAGAACGGCGCTGGCGAAGGAGGCATTTCAAAAGCAGAAAAGACTCCCTGCTAGTGCTTTGAACATGGAATTAAATAAAACGGCTAGTGAAATGCCTGGTACGGAGTGTGGCCTCGTACAGAGCAGAAGCATGGACATTGATTAAACAGGACGACAGGAGAACTGAAGTTTGTTAAAGGCGGGTATGACGCGTAATGGAGATCGGCTGGGTAGATAGTTGGGAAAGACAAGGTACTGAGAAGATCGGAGGAGCCAGGAAGCAAAATTCCATCGTGTGTGTTCGACGATTGGGGTAAAGGCTTTAAGAGCATTCATACGTGACGTGGAATGTAAGAAGAAAGAGGACAAATCATAACTAGAAACAAATAATTCTCTGGTTTTCCTTAGAAAAGTCACAGATTGGGAAGTTTGAGATTAAGTCTGTGACTATAACAGTGGATAAAGGTAGAAGCAGGATATGCGGTTTTAATTAAAAGTCCGAAGTCCATTCCGAAGCCTTGTCGTGCTGATTCCTGCATTTCTCTGCCTCACCCCTCCTTCCCTGTATCGCAGTGAAGGCTGCTGCAGTAAGCATCCGAAGCTCTATAGCCTCCCGTCCGCAGCTCGTGGTCTAGGGATGCCGGCACGGTAGCTCAGTGTGTTTCGGTCAGAGGGTTACCTGTCCTCTGTAATAAAAAAAAAAAAAAAAAAAAAAAAAAAAACTGAGTTCATCGATCAACGACGAACTTAAACAGGTGTCTTACGACGTCCGCCCCGAGCCGATGCAACGAACAAAAGCGATCAAAAATGAGATTAAAAAAAAAAAAAAAGCGGGGCTAGCGTTGCTGCCTCTGGATCACAGGGTCACGTGTTCGATTCCCGGCTGGGTTGGGAATTCTTTCTGCCCGGGGACTGGATGTTGGTGTTGTCATCATTTCATCATCATCATCATCATCATCATCATCATTTGTGAGAGTGACAAGATTGGATTGTGAAAAAGTAAATGGACTGTGTAACAATTGGGACTTTGTACGTGCGCTGATGACCGCGCAGTTGAGCGCCCCACAAACTCATCATCATCTATAGCCCCCTCTGTTCGATGATAGAGAACGAGACATATTGCATCCTACGCACTAATTCTTCATGAGTGAAATTGGCTGGTATTGAAGTTGTTATTAATATTACTTATTACTTTCTAGTTTACTTTAGATATGGACTTCGGTGGCAGCCCACAATATACACCACTGGAAAGTTGTTACAACGCTACGACAAATGTCTGCAGAAAGTATGGCTAAATGTTGCAAATAAAGCATTTATGATTTTCACTGTGGTTTCCATTTCGCGACCGATCGGACCTTTAAATGAAAAACAAAGTATTTCCACTCCTCTAACTACTTCGGGATAGGAACTTTGCGTCTTGGAAGTAATTCTGAGCCAGTTAATGCTTTGAAATGTCAGGGACAACAAGGGCAGTCAGTACGCGCGCCTTAAGTTCAACAAAAAATAGTGTTTACTAAAAAATGTTGTACATTACAGAAGGTATTTAAAATGGCGAGCACCAAATTCAGTAGAGACATACCGTTATTCTAGAAAAAATTGGCGCACTCTACCAAGAATTGCACGAGCATCATCAGACGCTGCAAGCAGCCTGGCGAGACACATTTTTGCGTCAGGAACTGATGTCACATATTAGGCATTTTGTATTCCCAACAAAAACAAAATAATTTAAAAAAATAAAATAAATGAAGGGTGTGAAATGGAAAAAGTTCTATAAACGCTTTCTCAGAACTTTTGTGTTCTGGGTAATGTGTTGCACATCCCTAGACTTGTTTCACATGTCAAATCACAGAGAAAATTCTTCAAACATGCATTACTGGAAGGTACACGGCCATTGTGCAAAGTAGTGCTTCCCTCTGGAATTCTAAGTGCCATGCGTCAAGGTCTTTGTTCTGAAACATTTATACACGACTACTGAGTCACCTAAAGCAATGAACTCATTCCATCTAATTTCAATGCATACAACATCTTTGATTTTAAAGATTATGGTGAAACATTGTTGTCAATGTAGGCGTGTAAGATCTCCAGATACAGTATGATCACATGGGCTCATACTGATCCATCTCAAGTAGCTATTAAAACTGCTTACTTTGAAACAGAAGAACGGAAAAATGTCAGTGTATTCAAACGAGGGAACCAATAGTCGAAGGTAGTGAGACAGTATTGTAGCGCATCCCCGATGTTATTCAATCTGTATATTGAGCAGACAGTAAAGGAAACCAAATAAAATTTCGAGCAGGGATTAAAGTTCAAGGAGAAGAAATAAAAACTTTGAGGTTTACTGACAACGCCGTAATTCCGTCAGAGACAGTAAAGGACTTGGAAGAGGAGCTGGAAGGGACGGACAGTGTCTTGAAAGAATGATACAAGACGAACATCATCGAGGGCTAAACAATCTTAATGGAATGTAGTCGAATCACATCAGGTGATGCTAAGGGAATTAGATTAGGAAACGAGACACTTAAAGTAGTAGATGAGTTTTGCTATTTGGGTAGAAAAAAAACAGATGATGGCCAAAGTAGAGAGGATATAAAATGTGGACTGGCAATGGCAAGAAAAGCGTTTCTGAAAGAAGAGAAATTTGTTAACATCGAATATAGAAGTAAGTGTTAGGAAGTCTTTTCTGAAAATATTTGTATGGAGTGTAGTCATGTGTGGAAGAGACACATAGACAGTTTAGCCAAGAAGAGAGTAGAACCTTACAGAAGAATACTGAAGATTAGATCGGTAGGTCGCGTAACTAATGAGGAGGTACTGAACAGAACTGGGGAGAAAAGAAATTGTGGCACAACTTGACTAAAAGAAGGGATCGGTTGATAGGATTCATTCTGAGACATTAAGGGCTCACCAGTTTATTATTGGAGGGAAGCGTGGGCGGTAAAAATCGTAGACGGAGACGAAAAGATGAATACGGTAAGCAAATTCAGAAGGATGCAGGTTGCAGTAGTTAATCGGAGATGAAGAGGCTTGCACAGGATGGCAGCAGCATGGAAAGCTGCATCAAACCAGTCTTTGGACTGATGAGTACAACAACTCAACTCAGAAGAGGAAAGACAGTGGCAGATGAATGCCATGCCGTGAAAGATCAGTCTTGCAAAACAGAAATACCTGTTCACGATGTTGCCATTTCCTTCTTAACAGCTCAAGGAGCTTTACACTAACTCTGCAGCATCTGATCCCAAGATTGGAGTTGTGTAAGAAACAGAAGTCAATACTGAGGAATTATCTCCCATGAATTTAATTTTGTTACTCATGACAAAAAAGGTAAAAGACATAAGAAATGGTTTTTGTTGGCTACAGTTTAGTGTTTCCGTGGTAATGCACTTGGAACAACAACTTTTTTATTATGAGACCTTAACTTTTCCCGCCGAATTGAATGTTCAAATAACTTACGGCTTTGCCGCCGGGTGACGTCGTAGACCACCGCCGATATTTCGAGAGGAGCACAGCCTGCCATTCTCAAGGCACAAATGCAAGGAGGAAGCAATGTGCAAGGGAATTTAATACCTTGGTTCACAGAGGAGAAACAAGGAAGATACCACACACAGAACAAGTGTCATCACAGACAAAGATAACCAACATCAGAAATATTGATAGTGACTATTAATCAAAAGGTGAGGTAGCACTAATTCTGTCCCTCTGTTTTTTTGACGAGAGACAGAGACGGATTTCAAGCAGCATTTAAACAAAATCCACCATCTCTGTTCATAAGGTTGCTTGATAGTTTGATTTCAACAGCTTCCTTAATAAGACTATCCCAATAGCTGGACGTGCACGCCAGAATCTCCGTGTTGTTGTATTCCCTAGGATGACCGGTGTCAAGGCAATGTTGTGCGATAGCGGATTTGCTCGGCTGTTGTAAGAGTGTGTGACGCTAATGTTCAATACACCGGTCTTCCGCAGTCCTGATTGTCTGACCAATGTATGACATGCCACAACTGCAAGGAATACGATGGACACCAGCCTTACGCAAACCAAGATCATCTTTTACGAACGCCAACAGGGCCTTAATCTTAGAAGGTGGTCGAAAAACACATTTCACATCATATTTCAGCAAAATACGGCCAATCCTGTTGGAAATGCTTCCTGCGTAAGGTAATAAGGCCGTAGACTTAGGTTCCACTTCGTTGTTATCGTCACTCACCCGTTGCATGGAAGGCTGAGAGCGCAACGCACGTTTGATCTGCCTCTAGTGTTGACGCTTGTTCTGTGTGTGGTATCTTCCTTGTTTCTCCTATTTGAACCGAGGTATTAAATTCCCCTGCACATTGCTTCCTCCTTGCATTTGTGCTCCTGTCGAAATATCGGCGGTGGTCGACGACGTCACCCGACAGCAAACCCGTAAGTTATTTGAACAACTTTCTTATTGGCACTTAGACCTAGTCAGTTTCCTCGTATGGCACTTAGAACATTCTTGATAAATTACTTATTTCCTAATTTGTCTAATATTTTTCACATTGATGTGGTGGGCATTAAAATTCTGTGGTAGCAGAATAACTTCCTAATTTTTTGGATAGACATAAGTTGTACAAAAAGGGAAGCATGTTCTTTGATTATTCTCCTGATAAATCTGGGATTTGGCTCTTAGATCGTTTTCCACTTCCATTCTTAAGGTCACGACTGCTTAATTTGTAAACTATCACGTTACACGTAGGTATCGCGCAAGCGATGTACAGGAGAGGGTGTTCAGAGTGCGGGCAGCTCAGCTACAATACCTGCAGAGTCTTACTGCTGGCCTGCAGCGCGCTGTTGGTCTTGTAGCGGCGGCTGAGAGGCGCCGCCGGCGGCGGGATGGAGATGACCGACTCGGCGTCCGTGTCGCCGAAGAAGCGCAGGCTCTTGCCGCCCCCGCCGGGAGTCGAGTGGTGCCGCGGCGACGTCTCGTCCTCCGTCACCCCGGCGTCCGTTGTCTCCATGTCAGACTGGCCGAGGGGAGACAACAACCGTCACTCTCTCTCTCTACTTACAACTCTATGAGAGGCACTCAAAATTTTTAAATTGTTACTTCGAAAAAAATTAATTAATTAATTTTTCATTTGAAACTTCCTGGCAGATTAAAACTGTGCGCCGAACCGAGTCTCGAACTCGGGACCTTTGCCTTTCGTGGGCAAGGCAAAGGTCCCGAGTTCGAGTCTCGGGTCGGCACACAGTTTTAATCTGCCAGGAAGTTTCATATCAGCGCACACTCCGCTGCAGAGTGGAAATCTCATTCTGGAAACATCCCCTAGGCTGTGGCTAAGCCATGTCTCCGCAATATCCTTCGTTTCAGGAGTGCTAGTTCTGCAAGGTTCGCAGGAGAGCTTCTGCAAAGTTTGGAAGGTAGGAGACGAGGTACTGGCAGAAGTGAAGCTGTGAGGAGGGGGCGTGAGTCGTGCTTGGGTAGCTCAGTTGGTAGAGCACTTGCCCGCGAAAGGCAAAGTCCCGAGTTCGAGTCTCGGTCCGGCACACAGTTTCAATCTGCCAGGAAGTTTCATATCAGCTCACATCCCGCTGCAGAGTGAAAATCTCATTTTGGAATTTTTCATTTGTTTGCAGATACATGTGTAGAGGCCTGGTACACACTGAAATCCTCGTGCCGGACTACAGTAGCAAGCCGCTAAAGGTGCTCAGCCCTGGAGTATCGTGCGGTAATTCGTTTTCTGCTTTCGAAGGGAAACAACCCTGCAACCACTATGCTGAGTTTGTGGAAGTGTACGGCAACAAATCACGCTGCTACGAGATGGGGCCGTAACATAACGGGACTATTGCTGTAAAACATTTTATTTAAAAAACGCACATATTCAGTTATTGTCACCCGCATTATACTCCCCTCCTCTATCCCTTCAACGCTCCATGCGTATTTCCCATTGATGGAAACAGTGCTGGAAGCCTTCCTCTTAACTCCTTGACGACGCGTGCCTCTTTTACTTTCACTGCTTCAATGTACTGACCTCTTGTTCCTTTTAATGCAGATTTGACCCTGGGGAATAGTTAAATAACATCGTGCTAGGTCAGGCCAATAAGGCGTGTGATCTAACATTGAAACGCTGTACTTCGCTAGAAACCTTAACAGACAATGCGGTATGAACCGGTGCTTTTGCCGAGCCCATGACCTTCCACAATTGGGGTAGTTTTTTTCTTTCTTTCTTATTTTCTCACCGAATTGAGCAAGGATCGAAGGTAGTAATGCTGATTAATAGCGCGATCTTCACGAATTCAGTGAAGACTGTAACGGGACATCCTGCTCTAAAATTACTTTTCCTCAACAGTAGTTGTCGATACCAGTATTATTTTACGAGTTTTGGACAGGTCACTATTATCTCAGCAGATTTTCTGTAAACTTCCATATAATTTATACAGTATGTTATATTTCAAGCTAAAATTTGTGAAAAGGAATTACTTTATTTTGGATGTTATTATCGATAAGTACTAGTTCTAAATGTACAGTTAAAATTATTTTTCTTACAAACATTTGAAATTACTAATTATTTGGCACACTTAAAATTTCAATTATTAATTACGCAATCTAGTACTGTTTACTATGTTTATTTCCGGATTCATTTATGAAATAATAATCGAAACTAATAGAAATTCATTTGTCAAGAAAAATTGTAAACCCTTTGGAATATTGTTATTTCCTCGGAATGAGCCAGTGGTAAGCATGCTTCTGATGTGATCGGCCATATTTTTGCAGTTTGTGCGAATAATATAATTTCGGATTTGTTAATGTGAAAAATCAAAAGACTGTATGATATACTGAAATGTGACAAAATATATTAACGAAACAATAAAACTTCGTGAGAATTTCAGCTTCATGCATCAGACCCCTAGACAAAAGGAACTGGTGCCAACTCTACGTGAAAAGATAAGTAAACTAGAAAGTTTATTGTAATCTTCGTTCCTCTAAAATCTACATAAAAGACTAATCTGGATAATAGCTGCAAATAGGAAGGAGAGGGGAGATTACAAGGTACACAATTCCGTGAATATCGAAAAAGCTGTCATCGCTTTGAATCATGATTTCCTCATTCGAGCTTTTTTCGCTCTCGGTGAACACAAACATTTTCACGAGCTTCTTTTTGTTCGATTGTGGCCCCCCCTCCCCCTACACACACACACACACACACACACACACACACACACACACACACACAAGCGCGACACACACAAGCGCGCGCGCGCTCGCGCACAGTTGTCGTGTTGTTAAATTGGTTATGTAAAATTTGCCTTACACATTGTTTGTCAATTCCTACACTTTAAGCGATCGATCGAATAACGAACCGACGGCTGTATCGAATCAGATTATCTACTTTTTCGATATTTCTATTCATTTTTGATATTGAAGGATGTCCCGGGCGTGAGGCATCTTCAGCATCCTCTCGGCCATCTTGGAAACGCTTGAGCCACTCAAAAACTTACGTACATAATAAACAGTCTTCGCAATACACTTCTCTTTGTAAAAGATAGATTTAAGTAGCAGTTTCTCCAAGTTTCATGTAAAACTTCACAATTCGTGGCTCTGTTATCACACTTATAATTTTTCTGGCAATTCTAGTTGCCGCCCCAGTCTACTTTAAATTTCACCTTACACACGAACAGAATTGCCGAGGCTTTCCATGTTTCGGAATAATAATGGTGGCACTGAGAATTTTGATCTAAGAAGAAGGCGTGCCAGGGTAGTTCGTGCTGATGTTTGACTCTCTGTGGCAAGGTGCTTAATGGCTAATGCAACAGCCTAGTAACAAGGAGACCCGGGTTCGATTCCCGGCCTTGGCACAAATTCTCTCTCGTCACTTCAGTCTGCATACATAAAATCATATCTGTATGATACCGGTAGAATCTCTAAAATTTTTGTCATTTCATGTGAAGTTAAAACATTCTTGAAAGTCTTGGAATCCCTGAGACCGATATTTACCCAGTACCAATAACGATAACAGGCAGAAATTGGCGAGATCCTCGATTCTGGGACTGAATGAATAATTAATTAAGTTTTCCCTGAACCCTCAGTCCGTGAGTGCTACTCGCACCTGGCTATTTTTATTTTTGAGAGTGCCTTCTGGTAGCTCACACATCTCCAGCCACCCATCGGCTGCATGTGTGTCATCTGGTGACATAAAACCGCGTTACAAAGATAGGATTTGCCAGCTGTGTGCAGCAAGTAGATGACAAAGCAAAACTGCAAGTTAAATGCTTTAGGGGGTCTTGCGCTCGCACAGTGTCTAATGAAAATCGTCGTTTCTGGAGAGCAAAACTGTCAGTTAAAGGGTTGTGGAAACGGGTGTACAGTTGTCATGCAGTGGTTCCCTCCACTGGACACTGAAATTGAGTATGGCGGCTGCCTTGGAGCTCTTACAGAGCAGCTGTTATATGTTACACCAGTTTTCAACCTCTCCTTTCTCTCATATCTAGCATCACCACAACAAGAACACAAACATTTCAAAAGCTTTTACGCCGGCTTCTTACGCCAAAGTCGTCTGCATACTGCTGCAAGGGTCACTTCGCTCGCCTGATCGGTGTAATAAATGAAACAGGTTCTTACGTAATCCGTCGCGGTTGTACTGTCGTGCCGGAACGGGAGAAAGCCGTATCAAGCCACAGGCCCATCTGGCGCCATCGACTGAAGAACAGTAACGATGCGGTTCCCGAATTCGTTGCTAAGTAAACTGATATGACGCCTCGCGACACTCACGCGTCCTTCTAGCTAATTGTTCAGGGGACGAAAAGCAGCATGTGCGGTCTGTCGAAGGGAAAGCTGCTGCTGCATATGGCGCCTTGGCTAATAAAATGTCTGTATGTCAAAATCTACGGACATTATCACAACCGCTGACCATCGCCAAATTAGGTATCCGTAGTCGGCAAGGCCGACTTTCTCTCGCAGCAGGCGGGGGCGAAAGCGTAGTAACAGCAGGCTGGCGGGCACTCGCTCTTCGCCCTGCGCTATGATCCGTGTCCGGACAGTGCGTTGAGTCCAGCCTGTAGTGGATACTATCAGGGGCGGCTTAGCCACGGAAGACATGCTACGGGACCCCCTCTGTCAGACGTCTCAGCCACACTTCCCAACTTTCCGAGAGAAATTCAATTACTACTGAATTAAAATTAAGATTGTGTGGACACAATTGTGCAGTATTTCTAAAGCACTGGAAATAACAGGTGACCGAAATGAGTTGGCGTGTACTTTCAAACTTATCAAGAATACACACGCCTCATTTATACGCCATTAAACCAGATTTCACGTATTACAAATTGGCACAAGAGTCTTATCAGTGAAAAAATTCTCCTATTGGAGCTAAAAAGCGCTAATATGCTTCTGGTTTTAAAAGAAGGTGACGGAAAAGTGGAATACAGCTGCCTCATTTTACCTTCCACATCACCTTTAAAATTTTTCACATTTTGGTATGCGAACAAATTCGCACTCTTTTTAGCATGCAAATGACGTATCATTCCCACAAGCTTCCCTAACTGTACCTCGTTCACATCCACTAGGCCATCGTTTCCATCCGCTGCCACTCGCCTGTTCTCACTCATTCAGCCTAACTCAATGTCATTATTCTTTGTTTATCTTGGTCACAGTCCGCTGTCTCACAGTAACAGTCTCCTTCGTTCTGCCCTAGTACTACTATCTCCCTCTTGTTAGTATCTCATTCATCTGATTCATTGCTTCCAACAGCTGCTGTCTCTTCTCTCTCTCTAGGCCATTTCCAAGTATCTGGATATTTGTAGAACATACTACTGTCAAAAATCAGGGACGGCACATTATACAATATCAGTCTCTTGCGCATGTTGTATTTGAAGAGTGTCCACGGGCTTTGTACTTGTGAATGCAAATGATGTGGTGTTTAATGAAAACCTGCACCACTAGCACCATTAATACGGGTACACGCTACAAGATTAAAGTTGCTGAATGGAAGGTATGTTGAATTATGTCTTTTTTGTATACCATGAAATAAGTGACTCAGTTTTCGACAGCTGCAATAGGTATTACTCCAAGAATTGTTTTTGTTGCTTTTTGGCAGTTTAAAATTAAGTATCTTTCACATAAGAAAATATGGAGTACAGACAGAAAGGCATCTAATTTCTTGTGAACGGTTTCTTGTGTTAAATTATACTTATAATTACAACAGGAGTCCTTCGCATTCAAAATTAAAAGTGCATATTACTCTATGAAACAACCTTGGTATGCTTTTATACATCGGTAGTCATTTGGCAATATTTGGATCTATTTAACGTGTAAATGATAAACTAATTTAGGAGAAAGCTAATTTAGTTACGTAGTGTCTTTAGTATCAATATCATAAAATTGAAGTCTTCTACTTCGTTGCATGTTCGAATGGCTGAGTGGCCTTAGGTTGTAATGTACTTGATATGTGGGTGTACAGATTTGATCCATGTAAGGCAGTTTATTTCAGTTATTTCAAGTACAAATTTAACAATATGGTACATACGAGGGGCGCTCAATAAGTAATGCAACACCTTTTTTTTCTAGGCCAGTTTCGGTTGAAAAAATGCGGAATTTGTTGTGGTTCATCGTGAGATTTTCTCGCTTCAGTCCCTAAGTTTTATGAAGTTCCAATGGGTAGCTGCGCTTACGTGGGCTTCAAAACGGCGTCTGTAACGGAGTTGCCTTCAAAGCAGAGAGCTGTCACTGAATTTCTTTTGGCGGAAAACTAGAGCATCGCATATATAGGGTGGTCCATTGATAGTGACCGGATCAAATATCTCTCGAAATAAGCATCAAACGAAAAAACTCCAAAGAACGAAACTCGTCTAGCTTGAAAGGGGAAACCAGATGGCGCCATGGTTGGCCCGCTAGATGGCGCTGCCATAGGTCAAACGGATATCAACTGCGTTTTTTTAAAATAGGAACTCCCATTTTTATTACATATTCGTGTAGTACGTAAGGAAATATGAATGTTTTAGTAGGACCACTTTTTTCGCTTTGTGATAGATGGCGCTTTAATAGTCGCAAACGTATAAATATGTGTTATCACGCAACATTCCGCCAGTGCGGACGGTATTTGCTTCGTGATACATTATCCGTGTTAAAATGGACCGTTTACCAATTGCGGAAAAGGTCGAAATCGTGTTAATGTATGGCTATTGTGATCAAAATGCTCAACGGACGTGTGCTATGTGTGCTGCTCGGTATCCTGAACGACATCATCCAAGTGCCCGGAACGTTCGCCGGATAGTTACGTTATTTAAGGAAACAGGAAATGTTCAGCCACGTGTGAAACGTCAACCACGACCTGCAACAAATGATGATGCTCAAGTAGGTGTTTTAGCTGCTGCCGCGGTTAATCCTCACATCAGTAGCAGACAAATTGCGCGAGAATCGCGAATCTCAAAAACGTCGGTGTTGAGAATTCTACATCAGCATCGATTGCACCCGTACCATATTTCTATGCACCAGGAATTGCATGGCGACGACTCTGAACGTCGTATACAGTTCTGCCACTGGGCACAAGAGAAATTACGGGACGATGACAGATTTTTTGCACGCGTTCTATTTAGCGACGAAGCGTCGTTCACCAACAGCGGTAACGTAAACCGGCATAATATGCACTGTTGGGCAACGGAAAATCCACGATGGCTGCGACAAGTCAAACATCAGCGCCCTTGGCGGGTTAATGTATGGTGCGGCATTATGGGAGGAAGGATAACTGGCCCCCATTTTATCGATGGCAATGTAAATGGTGCAATGTATGCTGATGTCCTACGTAATGTTCTACCGATGTTACTACAAGATGTTTCACTGCATGCCAGAATGGCGATTACTTCCAACATGATTGATGTCCGGCACATAGCTCGCGTGCGGTTGAAGCAGTATTTAATAGCATATTTCATGACAGGTGGATTGGTCGTCGAAGCACCATACCATGGCCCGCACGTTCACCGGATATGACGTCCCCGGATTTCTTTCTGTGGGGAAAGTTGAAGGATATTTGCTATCGTGATCCACCGACAACGCCTGACAACATGCGTCAGCGCACTGTCAATGCATGTGCGAACATTACGGAAGGCGAACTACTCGCTGTTGAGAGGAATGTCGTTACACGTATTGCCAAATGCATTGAGGTTGACGGACATCATTTTGAGCATTTATTGCATTAATGTGGTATTTACAGGTAATCACGCTATAACAGCATGCGCTCTCAGAAATGATATGTTCACAAAGGTACATGCATCACATTGGAACAACCGAAATAAAATGTTCAAAAGTACCTACGTTCTGTATTTTAATTTAAAAAACCTACCTGTTACCAACTGTTCGTCCAAAATTGTGAGCCATATAGCGATAAAAGTGGTCCAACTAAAACATTCATATTACACGAATATGTAATAAAAAATTGGGGTTCCTATTTTTAAAAAAACGCAGTTGATATCCGTTTGAGCTATGGCAGCGCCATCTAGCGGGACAACCATAGCACCATCTGGTTTCCTCCTTAGACAAGTTTCGTTCTTTGTAGTTTTTTCGTTTGACGCTTATTTAGTGAGATATTTGGCCCGGTCACGATCAATGGACCACCCTGTATTTATAGGCACATGCAAAGTGTCTACGGAGACCTGGCAGCGAACAAAAGCACGGCGAGTCCTCGGGTGAGGCATCGGGCATCATCGCAACAAGATTGCGAGAACCTGTCCGATCTCCCAAGCGCCGGCCGGCCGAACACATCTGTGACTCCTGCAATACAAAATTGTTGAGGCTTTCGTGGCCACTTGTTGACAAACTGCCTATTGGCTTCTGTCTCGGGTTCTTCGGCCGACGTTCATCTAATGATTTTTCTGACGTTTCGCCAGCACGAGTGGCTGGCATTGTCAAAGCTTCACCCTCCATTGCCGGTGGTGAACTGGAGCCGAGCTCGCGGGCGCAGGCTATATGTACCTGGCGCACCAACGTCCGAGGGCTTCTCCGCGGTCATTTCCGGTGCGGTTCTCCTCTTGCTACCTGCGACGGTCGTTCGCTGCAGTACGGGAAGCCAGGATCCGTTGACCTTAAGGCTTTCCTCTTTCTTGTTCAAACTGTTCGCGTGTTTTTGTATTTCTACAGCTTCTCTGAACAAGCGCGTGTGATAGTGCTTCTCTACAGCCAGAACTTCCGTGTCGGCGAATTTTATTACATGGTCGGTCTCATTCAGTGCGTGCTCTGCCACGGCCGATTTCTCCACCTGCCCCAACCTGCAATGTCGCTTATGCTCTTTGATCCTGGTGTTAATGTTTATGTCGGAATGACTGGACGATCCATTAACACCAGGATCAAAGAGCATAAGCGACATTGCAGGTTGGGGCAGGTGGAGAAATCGGCCGTGGCAGAGCACGCACTGAATGAGACCGACCATGTAATAAAATTCGCCGACACGGAAGTTCTGGCTGTAGAGAAGCACTATCACACGCGCTTGTTCAGAGAAGCTGTAGAAATACAAAAACACGCGAACAGTTTGAACAAGAAAGAGGAAAGCCTTAAGGTCAACGGATCCTGGCTTCCCGTACTGCAGCGAACGACCGTCGCAGGTAGCAAGAGGAGAACCGCACCGGAAATGACCGCGGAGAAGCCCTCGGACGTTGGTGCGCCAGGTACATATAGCCTGCGCCCGCGAGCTCGGCTCCAGTTCACCACCGGCAATGGAGGGTGAAGCTTTGACAATGCCAGCCACTCGTGCTGGCGAAACGTCAGAAAAATCATTAGATGAACGTCGGCCGAAGAACCCGAGACAGAAGCCAATAGGCACTCCTGCAATGTTGGAACGCGTGGATACGCTCATTCGGGGTGACCGAAGGCTCACAAACACCTCGCCGCACAACTGGGCACGTCTGTTGGTGGTGCTGACATACTCGTTCACAAGTTGGGGTACTCGAAGGAGCGTGCCCGCTGGATTCCACGCCGCCTGACGGAAGATCATGAACAGCAACGAAGGACCATCTGGGCGTAATTGCTGACGCTCTGTGAGGCTGATTGTGAGAATGTTTTGTCGCACATCGTGCAGGCGATGAAAAGTGGGTTCATCACTTCGATCCCGAAACAAAAAGGTAGTCCATGGAGTGGCGCCACACCACTTCCCCTCCGAAGGAAAAGTTCAAAGCCCCAACCTCAGTTGGTACAGTCATGTCGACGGCGTTCTGGGACTCTGAAGGGGTTATGTTTGACGTTCTCCTTCACGCTACAACGATAAACTCTGAAGTGTATTGTGCTACCCTCAGGAAACTGAAGGAACGACTTCAGTGTGTTCGTCGCCACAAAGAAGCAAACGAACTTATCCTCCTTCATAATAACGCAAGGCCTCTCTCACGTCTGCGCACCCGAGAGGAGCTCATAAAACTTCATTGGACTGTTGTTCGTTATCCACCCTATTGCCGGGATCACGCACCTTCCAATTTTCATCTGTTTGGCCCAATGAAGGATGCACTCCGCGGGAAGCAATAGATGGATGATCGGGGAGGTTACTGATGCAGCAACACGCTGGCTCCAGCGTCGAGCATTAGAGTGGTGCCATGTGGGCATGCAGGCCCTCCCAGTAAGGTGGCGTAAGTCCGCCGCATTCAACGGCAATTGTGTTGAAAAATACAGTTTTGTAGCCAAAAGAGTGGGGAATAATGTGGTGTATTGGAATCCTGAATAAAATCAACCTGCTTTCAGAAAAAAAAGAGTCTCATTACTTATAGAAAGCCTCTCGCACAATTTATATAATAGCAAACTTTTCTAGGACGTTTCCCTCTCAACTACACTACTGTCCATTAAAATTGCTACACCATGAAAATGACGTGCTACAGACGCGAAATTTAACCGACAGCAAGAAGATGCTGCGATACGCAAATGATTAGCTTTTCAGAGCATTCACACAAGGTAGGCACCGGTGGCGACACCTACAACGTGCTGACATGAAGAAAAATTTCCAACCGATTTCTCATACACAAACAGCAGTTGACCGGCGTTGCCTGGTGAAACGTTGTTGTGATGCCTCGTGTAAGGAGGAGAAATGCGTACCATCACGTTTCCGTCTTTGATAATGGTCGGATTGTAGCCTATCGCAATTGCGGTTTATCGAATCGCGACATTGCTGCTCGCGTTGACCGAGATCCAGTGACTGTTAGCAGAATATGGAATCGGTGGGTTCAGGAGGGTAATACGAAACGTCGTGCTGGATCCCAACGGCCTCGTGTCACTAGCAGTAAAGATGACAGGCATCTTATCCGCATGGCTTTAACGGATAGTGCAGCCACGTCTCGATCCCTGAGTCAACAAATGGGGACGTTTGCAAGACAACAACCATCTGCACGACAGAACAGTTCGACGACGTTTGCAGCAGCATGGACTATCAACTCGGAGACCATGGCTGCGGTTACCCTTGACGCTGCATCACAGACAGGAGCGCCTGCGGTGGTGTACTCAACGACGAACCTGGGTGCACGAATGGCAAAACGTCATTTTTTCGGATGAATACAGGTACTGTTTACAGCATCATGATGGTCGCATCCGTGTTTGGCGACATCGTGGTGAACGCACATTGGAAGCATGTATTCGTCATCGCCATACTGGCATCTCATCCAGCGCGATGGAATGGGGTGCCATTGGTCACACGTCTCGGTCACCTCTTGTTCGCACTGATGGCACTTTGATTACTGGACGTTACATTTCAGATGTGTTTCGACCCGTGGCTCTACCCTTCATTCGATCCCTGCGAAACCCTACATTTCAGCAGGACAATGCACGACCGCATGTTGCAGGTCCTGTACGGGCCTTTCTGGATACGGAAAATGTTCGACTGCTTCCCTGGCCAGCACATTCTCCAGATCTCTCACCAATTGAAAATGTCTGGTCAATGGTGGCCGAGCAACTGGCTCGTCACAATACGCCAGTCCCTACTCTTGATGAACTTTGGTATCGTGTTGAAGCTGCATGGACAGCTGTACCTGTACACGCCATCCAAGCCCTGTTTGACTCAATGCCCAGGCGTATCTAGGCCGTTATTACGGCTAGAGGTGGTTGTTCTGGTTACTCATTTCTCAGGATCTATGCACCCAAATTGAGTGAAAATGTAATCACATGTCAGTTCTAGTATAATATATTTGTCCAATGAATACCCGTTTATCATCTGAGTTTCCTCTTTGTGTAGCAATTTTAATTGCCAATAGTGTATGTTCTTCGGAAATTGTGGACTACACGTATCTCCAACTGATTTTGGAATGTTTCTGTATTGGATGTGTCTTATGTACAGTGAAGTGTGTATTAAACTACACGAACATCGATCTCAATCCGAATTTTCCAGACCATGTATTTTTATTCTGACCGTCACGCAACAGGGCGTCTAGAACTGGAGTATTTGTTTGTATGCCTTACAGAAATTGCTGAAACACGATTTATATCAAATGTTCGTCCATGTTTATTCGGCGTAATTTCGCTTCTGGTCTCCGATTTAAGGTGGCTCGCATCAGAGGTGTGTCTCGCGCCAGTGAAACACCTGTCTGCGCTGACTTTTCGGGTCGGAAACTGTCGTCATGTGACCAAACCCTCCCAGCTTCACGGAACACATAGCTGCGCGTTGTCTTGGATTCTAAAACCAGCAGCTAACCAGTGTGCTACGATTCCCCAATCTCCTATTGCTTTCTTATTCTAATTTAGCTTTCTTTCTTTGTTATTTTTCTTTTATACTCCTGTTGTTTTATATTTAAGCTTTCAGACTTAATAAATCTTAATAGTTTTAACTTCTCTGGGATGAAGGTGTTTAGTAAACCACCTTTAATAGTGATACAGAAGCCTAGAAAAATATGAGAGTTTAGTGCTATACCTCAAACGCAAACAGAAAACTATTTATGAAATTTAAATTTTTTTTAGTTGGTTTAGACAGACAGTTTTGCAACAGTAAAGTAATTTATGGGCATGTGGTAATAATTACATTTAAAATTTCTGTATAAATGTATTTAAAGTAACCCTCAATAAGCCAACAGCGTATGGTATGCTTTTATTGTATTAATTTTGCATTAAAAGCTTAAGTACAGTAATACATTTCTCAGTACTTAATGGACAATGATAATTAACTTGACCATGTACATTACAACAAATGTTGACTATCGTTTAATCTCGAGGATATTTCTACGACGGGGTCATACGCCACATGTCTTATAAAAATAGCAATCACACGGTTTCTTCCTGTCAGGCAAACGTTCTTCAGCACGACTGAAATTTTAGTTTAGTCGCTAATTCGTTTAGTGCATGTACCGTGTAGTTATAATTAAACTTTCCCAATTTAACACGTTAGCACGGAAACTAATTACAGTACGAGGACCAAACTTGGTAGCATTAATGTCAAGGACATGGGGAAGAGAAGTAATGCAGAATCACTACAATTGAAACCCTTTTAATGTGCTGCAACGGTACATAATACCATTACATACCGGTACTACTACTGCTACAAAAGTGGCTCAATATGGCGCCCACCAATGTCCAGAAGACTCTGAAAGCGCAAGGCTGCATTCTACACAGCAGTAAGAATTATGTCCGTAGGTAAGCTGGCTACCTCCCTTGATATGCTGCGCTTCAGACAAGCGCATGTGTGAATGTTCCACTGGTAAACCCTGTCCTACAGGTAGCGTCACAACCAGAAATCACAGGGAGTGGGGTCAGATGATCATGCCGGCCAGGCATTTGGAAACGATCGACTGATAATCCAATCGTTTCCAAAAGTGTTTCAGAGATGCAGGTGAACTTCACGAGCGACGTGCGGTGGGGCCCATCTTGCATGAAAACTGTTGAGTTCAATGCGCGTCTCTCCTGTAGGACGGGTATGACATGCTGGCGAAGCATAGCGCAGTAACGCTGGCCAGTCACACTGCACGTCTTTGGTCCTTGAGCGGCAACCTGTCCAAAGAAGAATGGACCAATGATGAACGTAACCGTGAAGCCACACTATTCGGTGACACGTTCACCATACAAAGGAACTTCATGCACAGTGACTGGAGGTGAAGATCCCCACACTCAGCAATTCTGTGTGTTCAGTTCACCTGCCAACGAAATATGAGCGTCGCCTGTCCATAGGATGATCGAAGACCAGCCCTCGAAGTCAGCACGTCGTTGTGCGTCCTGTGGTGCAGGCTGCTGTACTACACGGATCTTGTACTGGTACCATTTAAGAATGGTTCAAAGCACCTTCCGAACAGTGGACCAAAGGATGTTCAACTGTCGTGACACAGCACTTACACTGCCTGACGATCGGCAATTGCATGCAGCGTTGTCTCCCATAGCAACGGCGATTTCATCAACCACCTGTGGTGCAACCGGTCGTCGACCTCTTCCCGGAATGACGCCCAGTTCTCAAGTTGATTAGAACTTCATCATGTTCCGCTCAGCAGGTGGAGAAACAGAACCCTTCTGCAATCCTTTCAGCTGGCAATATTCTCGAAGTGCAGCTGCAGCATTACTGTTGTTTTGACAACAGAGCTTCACCAGTAATGTCCTGCTCCTTTTGTCCAAGCTCATGCCGACACGTCAACAAGTGCATTGTGACTGGTGCATCACGATGACTGAAAAATGGTTCAAATGGCTCTGAGCTCTATGGGACTCAACTACTGTGGTCATTAGTCCCCTAGAACTTAGAACTACTTAAACCTAACTAACCTAAGGACATCACACACTTCCATGTCCGAGGCAGGATTCGAACCTGCGACCGTAGCAGTCGCACGGTTCCGGACTGCGCGCCTAGAACGGCGAGACCACCGCGGCCGGCTCACGATGACTGAAACGGCACCTGGTGGCCATAGTTGGAACTGGACGGTGGCGCTGAGACGCATGGAAATCATGCACCCCGTACTCTGGACATTAATGCTACCAAGTTTGGTAGTTGTGCGGTAATTAGTTTCCGTATTATAATGTGTTAAATAGGGAAAGTTTAGTTATAACCACCCAGTAGATAACTCAGGGATCAAAACGAGGGAAAGTACATGCATTTTAGACCTCCGAGTATACAATTGTATCCCAGTCGAGAGTGGAGTTCTGTATCAGCTGCTCGTCAGTCGTTGCAGCCAGATGCATATAGCAGCTAGTCACGTGACATCGCTGAGCCATTGTGCGGCTCAAGTTGGTGCGGTGCGTAGGTTTCTGCCAGACCGTATCGTTTAGTTGGCATGGTTGTGTTGTTTGTCTTCTTCTCGTGTTCACTGGCTCCACTCGGTTTCGTAAGCGTTGCCTATCCGCTAGTGACAGCAGCGGTGTTTATCGATACGTAGTTCTACTGCCCTATCTTTGGGGCGACCTAGTGCTTCTTCCGTGTGGGTGAGTGTGGAGTTCCTTTGGGGTCGCAGGAGCAGCGAGGTCCGCGCAGAGCGACAACACGCCGGGACCGCTGTTGGCGTGTATGGACTGCCGGATCGAAGGGCAGTCGTCACGAGGGTGCACTACCCCGTCGAAACCGGATCCTGCATGTTTGAGTGAATTGCAATTCGCGTAGAGAAACCTCCACCATTGTGAAATCTCGCGATTCTCCAGTGACTTGGGCTCGTGTTGCTGGTCGTAGTGTCGCCGAGGCGAAAATCAGCGTGTGGATTACCTGGGGAAGGCGGAACTGATTATCCTTCCTGAGCTTCCATTTATTACTTACTATCTTCAGCTTCTTACATTGTTAGCCGGCCGATGTGGCCGAGCGGTTCTAGGCGCTTCGGTCTAGAACCGCGCGACCGCTACGATCGCAGGCTCGAATGCTGCCTCGGGCATGGATGTGTGTGATGTCCTTAGGTTGTCCTTAGGTTGGTTAGTTTTAAGTAGTTCTAAGTTCTAGGGGACTGATGACCTCAGATGTTAAGTCCCATAGTGCTCAAAGCTATTTGAACCATTACATTGTTAAGTTCAACCAGCTATATTTTTCAGTCTTGTGGCCGCTAACGCCCCAGTTACCTGCCCTGGGGGGTTAGTGTGTGTAACGGTTGTGAGCATTTCCTCGCATTGCCGCCGCTGTCCGGTGAGGCGTGTAAGTGTGACAGCTTCTTCACTGTTGGTTGGGTGGCGTTCTTCTACCCTAGTGGTAGTCATTCTTTCTTGTTCCGGGCGCTCTAAACACAGTTGTCTGCGGGCGGAGCCCAGACCGACGGTTCCGGCTTTGGCGTAAATTTATATCTTGCATTGGTTTTGTTGGATGTCAGGTAGCCTCACCAAGAGTATCATTAGTCGCTCGTTAGACTGCCACTAGTCCGAGTTACAATCTTGTGAACTGAATGCAACTCTTGGCTGCCTTTCTCACGCTCGCGAAAGTATTTTTGGTGTGACCTACTCAGATGTCGATTCCTGGAGCACCGTCTGTCGGCCGGCCGGGGTGGCCGAGCGGTTCTAGGCGCTACAGTCTGGAACCGCGCGACCGCTACGTTCGCAGGTTCGAATCCTGCCTCGGGCATGGATGTGTGTGATGTCCTTAGGTTGTCCTTAGGTTAGTTAGGTTTAAGTAGTTCTAAGTTCTAGGGGACTGATGACCTCAGAAGTTAAGTCCCAAAGTGCTAGGAGCCATTTGAACCGTCTGTCACTGGCGCTTGTGTTTTATTTTATTATTAGGTTACCATCATTTGTCTCACCTGTTTGGTGCTCTGTTGTTTTTTTAAATAACTTTTGCTATGCCATTCGCCGTTTGTTTGCTAAATTTTTTTAATAATTGCCATTTTGCGCGTTAAACGCTTTCAGCCGCGATCACAGTTACTTGCCTTTAAATTCCGATTGCGATCACATTGGCTTGTCTTCAAAATTATTGGCTGTCTGTATTTTATGTATTTGTTAAATTTTAAATAATTGCCATATTTCGCGTTAAAGGCCTTCAGCCGTGATTGTTGTTGTTGTTGTTGTTGTGGTCTTCAGTCCAGAGACTGGTTTGATGCAGCTCTCCATGCTACTCTATCCTGTGCAAGCTTCTTCATCTCCCAGTACCTACTGCAACCTACATCCTTCTGAATCTGTTTAGTGTATTCATCTGTTGGACTCCCTCTCCGATTTTTACCCATGACGCTAAATTGATGATCCCTTGATGCCTCAGAATATGCCCTACCAACCGATCCCTTCTTCTATTCAAGTTGTGCCACAAATTTCTCTTCTCTCCAATTCTGTTCAATGCCTCCTTATTAGTTACGTGATCTACCTATCTAATCTTCAGCATTCTTCTATAGCACCACATTTCGAAAGCTTCTATTCCCTTCTTGTCTTAACTATTTATCGTCCACGTTTCACTTCCATACATGGCTACACTCCATACAAATACTTTCGGAAACGACTTCCTGACACTTAAATCTATACTCGTTGTTAACAAATTTCTCTTCTTCAGAAACGCTTACGTGCCTTAAAATTCTGATTGCGACCTCATCGGGTTTTTTTCAAAAATTATTTAGTAAAATAAATGAGTGAAATTGCAGCAAACCAATAGTAATTGACTCGGGCCCCGTCCACAATCGTAACCCAACCCTGTCTTCCTTAATTAATTGAATCGCTTTCCGGTCGGAAACGCCAACGCAGCGTGAGGAGACAGTGTCCTCCCGTCAGCCACTCACCTTGTCGCGCGCGCGGCTCTTCTTGGTGAGCCTGTCGAGCGACTTGAACCAGCCGGGCTCCCTGTCCCTGTCCCTGGTGTGGCGCAGTACGGCGGGGCTGGGGGTCGCCGCCGGACTGGGCGTGGCCAGCCGCTGCCTGCTGCCCGCCACCTGCTCCGACTTCAGCGTCTGAAACAAAACAGGGCCGCGATGTTGGGCGTTAACGAGGACATCAACTGACGAGGCCAGCCGAAACCTACCCAATGTAGCACTGTAAGACTGATTTCTGTAGGAATTAAGCCCATTTTTCAACAGAGTCCCACAAGACGACTTAGGCAAAATTTCCAGTTGGTGTGATGAATGGCACCTAGTCCTAAATGTGCAAAAATGTAAGGTAATGCGGATGAGTCGGAAGAACAAACCTGTCATGTTCGTATACAGTATTACTAGTGTCCTGCTTGACACAGACAAGCTGTTTAAGTATCTGGGCGTAACGTTGCAAAGCGATATGAGTCGGAACGAGCATGTGACAACTGCGGTAGGGAGGCCGACTGGTCGACTTCGGTTTACTGGGAGAATTTTAGGAAAGAGTGGTTCACCTCTAAAGGAGACCGCATACAGGACGCCGGTGCGACCTGTTCCTGAGTACTGCTCGAGTGTCTGGGATCCGTACCAGGTCGGATTGAAGGAAGACATCGAAGCAATTCAGAGGCGAGCTCTGCTAGATTTGCTACCGGTGGGTTCGAACAACACTCAAGTATTAAGGAGATGCTTTGGGAACTCAAATGGGACTCCCTCGAGGGAAGGCGACGTTCTTTTCGAGAAACACTACCGAGAAAATTGAAAGAATCGGCTTTTGAAAATAACTGCCGAACGATTCTACTGCCGCCAACATACATCCGAAGAAGAGCGGCGCGTTTCGTCACAGGGTTATTTGGTAAGCGTGATAGCGTTACGAAGATGTTTAGCAAACTCAAGTGGCAGACTCTGCAAGAGAGGCGTTCTGCATCGCGGTGTAGCTTGCTGTCCAGGTTTCGAGAGGGTGCGTTTCTGGATGAGGCAATGAGGTATCGAATATATTGCTTCCCCCTACTTATGCCTCCCGAGGAGATCTAGAATGTAAAATGAGAGAGATTCGAGCGCGCACGGAGACTTTCCAGCAGTCGATTTTCCCGCGAACCATACGCGACTGCAACAGGAAAGAGAGGTAATGACAGGGCACGTAAAGTGCCCTCCGCCACATACTGTTGGGTGGCTTGCGGAGTATAAATGTAGATGTAGATGTCGACATCGCTCGTAAGGACCACGAAAATAAGATACGAGAAATTAGAGCTCATACGGAGACGTAAAGACGTCGGTTTTTGCTCGCTCTATTTACGAGTGGAACAGAAAAGGAAATGACTAGTAGTGGTACAGGGTACCCTCTGCCACGCACCATACGGTGGCTTGTGGAGTATCTATGCGCATGTAGATGTATATGTATGAGCCAACGAACTTCGTCCAGCGTGTCTCATAAGGGCGTATCAAGCGAGGGAATGCGCAATGCAACTGTCCCTTGTCGTGTAAATGAAGTTGTGTCCTACCAACACTACGGAACGGCAGTTTTGGTTGGCTGGTTTGGGGGAGGGGACCAAACAGAGAGGTCATCCGTCCCGAAGGAAAGGATAGGGAACGAAGTCGGCCGTGTCCTTTCAAAGGAATCATGCCTGCAT
Organism: Schistocerca nitens; assembly: GCF_023898315.1. NCBI lineage: Eukaryota > Metazoa > Arthropoda > Insecta > Orthoptera > Acrididae > Schistocerca > Schistocerca nitens. The sequence goes on along the minus strand of NC_064620.1, from coordinate 100,197,377 downwards.
TTGCCTGAAGCGATTTAGGGACATCAAAGAAAACCTAAATCAGGACGACCGGACGCGAGTTTGAATCGTCGTCCTCCCGAATGCGAGTCCAGTGTGCTAACCGCTGCGCCACCTCGCTCGGTGGTAGTTTTGGTACACTACATAAATGTAGTAAACGGTAGGATTGGTGGTAGAATTGGTAGGGAAAGAAACGTAAATGAATGTTTAAGAGCCGGCCGATGTGGCCATGCGGTTCTAGGCGCTTCAGTCCGGAACCGCGCGACTGCTACGGTCGCAGGTTCGAATCATGCCTCGGGCATGGATGTGTGTGATGTCCTTAGGTTAGTTAGGTTTAAGTAGTTCTAAGTTCTAGGGGACTGATGACAATAGATGTTAAGTACCATAGTGCTCAGAGCCATTTGAACCATTTTGAATGTTTAAGAGACAAAATGGCAGTCGACGACTTCCCTATTTTTCCGTTGTTTGTTTTGTCCATAATTAGAATCGCACGTAATTCAGTGTCAGTCCGTTGTGTATTTTATATCCTTATACGATATAAATATACAATATAAATCACATTTTATAAATAATGAAAATTAACTTATCGCGTAACTTGTCCACTTCTGTGTAACCAAAGCAATTACTTCAGATTCAAGTACAGTTTACATGCGCATATATACAAAAAATATAGCTGTTGCTGTTATTTTGTACTCAGTACAATGTTCATCATGATGAAAGGCAAGAGTTTCCTTGTATTATTGATAAATGCGAAAGCTGTTTACGAATAATAGAAACATCTTTTATGTAGTTCGACGAAGTATTGTAACGATGTTTGATTTTTTTTTTGCTACCTTTTTGTTAAGGAAATTGTGTTTTCCAGCGATATATAATAAATCTGTATTGTTTTTTTTCCTTACTACAACATCCCTCTGTATCATGTTACAAAACAACAATTTTCGAATAAAAACCTGAATTAAACATTGATAATTTCAATTTTGCTGTAAATATTGTTTATTCTTAAGTAACAGACAGAAGGATAACGATCTAGAAAAAATGATTCTTAGTTTACTCCCCTTTTTATATATCCTCACTCACTTTTTACACTGATCACCACGTCCGGTTTTTAGGGAATCTGATAACACACTAATTGCATACGTAAAAAAAAAAAAAAAAATCGATGGTTATGCGCTATCGCCCGATTGGTATGCAATGCACCCAGTGTACAGGTAAACAGGTAATATAGGTACGACTTTAACTGGCCAGAGCTACTAGGAAAAGTATCGTAGTCTACGCTTCCTTATGGTAGTATAGGAAAGCCGCCGATAGTTTCACATCTCTAGATGTAACAGAATACTAGATGCTGTCACATCGATATTCTTACCGCCCTAGCGAATACGGGTGATCAGGTGAAGTTATCACAGTTAACGCATGTTATATCGGTTGGTTTAAGATTTTATACCCTGTTTTTTCTCTTGGAATTTTTTTCCAAGGAAGATCCTGCCAGCGACTGTTGCTAACCTCTGAGTTTCGTTGAGCTCTAATTGCAATTACATGAAAAAATTAACCACTATATGTGTCTAATGAAAATGTAATTATACAATGTCAACTCAGTAGTTCAACTTTCGGGTGTCAGCCCTCATGATTGGAGGCCACCCTATGCCACTGGACGTTCACTCGTCCAGGAACGATTCCGGCTTTCGCCTTGAGTGAAAAAAAAAAAAAGAACAGGAAACCTAAAGCTGTTTGATCGGATTTAGAGTTTAACCTTGTCTTCCATAATATGGATTCACGCCTTCACCACTGCTCCACTTCGCTCAACGATTCTGTACGCAGTACTGGAATCAGAATTTTTTGCGGTTCGCAAATAAATTCGCGGCTTGTAGACTCTGTAAGACGAGAGCGTCGGTTTAAAGATCAAATTGTTTCTTTTCTTCACATCATCGTTAGCGTTTAGAAGTCCGTGAGGACACAAGCGTGAGACCGTACGGAAAATGCAAAGGAAACCGATTCAGCAGCAGCGCGGATACGCAAATAGTGGGCATCCTGTCCAAATGTGAGACCCGCACTTTCACGTCCTGCAGAGCCTCCCCCCGTGTGTCCGGCCGCCTTTCACTTACCACACGTCTGCGTCAGTGAAGGGCGGAAACGGTAGCGGTTTCACAACTCTGTTATTGTCACCTTCGCTCGGCGCACCTTAGGCTATCTTTTCTGACATCTCGTCTCTCGAGGTCCTTTGTCCTGCAAAGGAAAAGCAGCCCATTCAGCTGCCACAGTTTACATTATCTCATCAATATTTCCCCAATCTATTCCAATTCTTGTCTTCATTTCTGGTGCAAATAATCTGCAATATGAAGCCTACACGATTGGACACACTATTCCTGGAAGCCTTTTTTTAAAATTATTTTCTTTTCCGTTCCTTACCATTATGATCTACCAAAGTCCGTTCAAGACGAAGTGAAATGTGACTGGAATGTGCTACACTCTTTAGATGTTGTATTTGCAACAAATTATTTTTGGGAAAATGGGCTGCAAATGTGAACTGAAGTTTGTGTTATGGAGGGCACTGAACTAGGGCAATCTGTGCAGCTGTGGTAGGTACAGTATGGTGCTGTAGCGGTTACCACATCTGCCTAGAAGCAAGAGACTCAGACCCAAGTGCAGTTCACAAATCTTAATTTGTTGCTTCAGCTTCTATCGCTATTATTAATAAATTGGTTGCCACGGCAACGACTGTCAGTACAGATATTCAAAAGTTATTCATTATTCTACGCACTGTGTAAATATTATCAAATTACCTAACAAATGTTTTTTATTCCAGTCTCCGATCACAATATCAATTCTTTAGACGATGACCGGTTTCAGTCCGTAATGACCGTCCTCCTCTTTTTTACACCATGTCCTAAAGTGATAAGGCCATAATGGCATCGTCCACTGTGTGGGCGATGTGGCCTAGTCTACACCTTATTTTAAAATCATATGACGATGCTGTGCTGATTATATTTATATGTTTTGACGATGCCATTATGGCCTTATCACTTTAGGACATGGTGTAGAAAAGATCGGAGATTGGTCATTACGGACTGAAACCGGTCATCGTCTAAAGAATTGATATTGTGATCAGAGACTGGAATAAAAATCATTTGACAGTATTGGATCACCGTTTGTATATGTGACTATGCCGCAGCTGGTGAAATTACCTAACGTCGTCTTGTTACTGCAGTTTTGAGGGCTCGGCAGTAACGTCACATAATGAGCCTTTCCATGACTTTCGATCACTCACATACACGGCTACACAATGTCTAAGGAACGGAGACAGGAATAATCACAGGCAATGATGGACGAGATGATACACAAAACATACGTAACGGAGGTGGAGTGGTTGATTTGTAAATAAAAACGGTGCAGATTTCACCACATAGGAAATCAGGTAACAGACATAAATAACGTTCATGTTTGACACAGGATTTCCAACATAAAGGTCTATGTCGGCTATTATTAAGGAATATGCCCTCCTCGGGCACTAATGCACATTTTGCAGCTGTTGTCCATGCTGGCTACCAATATCGTTGACGGATATTGTCCTATTTCTCTCTCAAGACGGATTTTAGGTCTTGCACGTTTCGAGGAGGGGGTGTTCGTCGAGAGACATCTCTGCCAAGAGCATCCCAGGCACGCTGTACATGGTTTAGGTCCTCGGAGTACGCAAGCCATTCGATACTTTCAAAATCTTCACTTTCCAGTACGTCTGACACCTCAGCGGTCCTGTGTAGGAGGGCACCGTCGTCAGTACACAAAACGTCCGGACCTATCGCACCCCTAAACAGACGTACACGGTGGAGAATAATCTCCCTGCAATACCGCTGTGCTGTAACGGTACTTCGCGCAAATATATGCAGCGCTGTTCGGCCATTGTGCATAATGCCTGCCAAGACCATAACGCCTAGGCCATACGGATGACCTTCCTGAAAATTATGCATTGTGTAATGTGTTCCCCTTTCTCTCCACATTAACTGGTGGCTAGAATCTTTTGCCACTGTGAAGCGGGATTCCTGGGAGAAAATCACGCTGGATCATTGTTGCTCAGCCCAACCAAACTGCTCCAAACTCCAATGAACTCTTCCTCGACGATGGCCTAGTTGAAGTGGGATGCATTTAAGAGACTCCCGTGCACAGAAAGAAGCCTGATTTAATCGCCACGAAATGGTTCTGGCAGAGAAACGTGTACCAGTAATGGTTTCAAGGTCTGTTGCGATCTGCCTAGGACTGAAATGTCTGTTCCTTTTCGCCACCACAGCCACATACCGATCCTCTTGCGGTATGGTGTTCCTCCTATTACCAGCGGCATGCTTTCGCTTAGCATTTCCACATGCAGCTGTCTGTCTTTTTTTCATCGCGAGATGACGCTTTTGGATTCACCCATTACCGTGGCCACAGTGACGATACTTCGACCGGCCTCGAGCCGTCCAGCTGCTCGTCCACGATCGTAAGCACTCAAACACTGTGAGACCTTAACTTTTCCCGGCGAATTGAATGTTCAAATAATTTACGGGTTTGCAGCCGGGTGACGTCGCTGACCACCGCCGATATTTTGACAGGGGCACACCGTGCCAGCTTCCCACGCCCGGGTTCCCGGGTTCGATTCCCGGCGGGGTCAGGGATTTTCTCTGCCTCGTGATGGCTGGGTGTTGTGTGCTGTCCTTAGGTTAGTTAGGTTTAAGTAGTTCTAAGTTCTAGGGGACTTATGACCACATCAGTTGAGTCCCATAGTGCTCAGAGCCATTTTTGAACCACACCGTGCCATTCTCAACGAACAACTGCAAGGAGGAAGCAATGTGTCACCTATTGTGGCCAATTTGTTTATGGAGGACTTTGAGGAACGTGCATTGGAGTCAGCGACCTTGAAACCTGGCCGGCTGTAGTGGCCGAGCGGTTCTAGGCGCTTCAGTCTGGAACCGCGCGACCGCTGCGGTCGCAGGTTCGAATCCTGCCTCGGGCATGGATGTGCGTGATGTCCATAGGCTAGTTAGGTTTAAGTAGTTCTAAGTTCTAGGGGACTGATGACCCGAGAAGTTAAGTCCCATAGTGGTCAGAGCCATTTGAACCATTTTTTTTAAACCTGCGTGTTTTTTCAGATATGTAGACGATAGTTTTGTTGTTTGGCCTCATGGTAGTGAGAATTTAGACCGGTATTTGGAATACCTGAATTCAATACACCCGAATATTCAGTTCACTATGGAGGTGGAAAAGAATGGATGCCTTCCCTTCCTTGATGTTTTGGTCAGAAGGAAGACTGATGGTACGTTGGGACATTCTGTTTACAGGAAGCCTACTCACACTGACTTGTATCTGAGAGCTGATAATTGTCACCATCCAGCTCAGCGTGAAGGAGTACTTCGTACCTTGGTTCACAGGGCCCACGTTATCTCAGACCCTGAAAGTTTGGCAGCTGAGCTATCACATCTCGAAGTCACCTTTCGTCAGAATGGTTATAGTGAGAGGCAGATCAAACGTGCATTGCGCTATCAGCCTTCTGTGCAACGGGTGAGTGACGATAGCAACGAAGTGGCACCTAAGTCTACGGCCTTATTGCCTTACGCAGGAAGCATTTCCAACAGGATTGGCCGTATTTTGCGGAAATATGATGTGAAATGTGTTTTTCGACCACCTTCTAAGATTAAGGCCCTGTTGGCGTCCGGAAAAGATGATCTTGGTTTGCGTAAAGCTGGTGTTTATCGTATTACTTGCAATTGTGGCATGTCATATATTGGTCAGACAATGAGGACTGTGGAAGACCGGTGTATTGAACATAAGCGTCACACACGCTTACAACAGCCGAACAAATCCGCTACTGCAGAACATTGCCTTGACACCGGTCATCCTAGGGAATACAACACGGAGATTCTGGCGTGCACGTCCAGCTATTGGGATAGTGTTCTTAAGGAAGCTGTTGAAATCAAACTATCAAGCAACCATATAAACAGAGATGGTGGATTTTGTTTAAATGCTGCTTGGAATCCGGCTCTGTCTCTCATCAAAAAACAGAGGGACAGAATTAGTGCTACCTCACCTGTTGATTGATAGTCACTATCGATATTTCTGATGTTGGTTATCGTTGATTGTGTGTTGACTTTGCGGTTACTTGTTCTGTGTGATATCTTCCTTGTTTCTCCTCTGTGAACCGAGGTATTAAATTCCCTTGCACATTGCTTCCTCCTTGCAGTTGTGCCTTGAGAATGGCAGGGTGTGCTCCTGTCGAAATATCGGCGGTGGTCGACGACGTCACCCGGCAGCAAACCCGTAAGTTATTTGAACATTCAAACACTGTCTTGCAGACATGTTTCCGTACCATACGGAATGTCGCACTGATCGGTTCCACAACCGTCTTCGTCAGATACGGTACTGCATGAACTGTCGAATGCATGCAGAACGTTCAAGCACTCGCTTCGCTATTATTAACACGTCCCGCCCTCTACATATCCTTAGACTATCATTTGTCGGGTGTTGCGACCAAGTGAGATGGCACAGTGGTTAGCACACTGAACTCTCATTCGGGAGGACAACGGCTCGAACACGCGTCCGGCCATCCAGATTCAGGTTTTCCACGTTTTTCCTAAATCTCTCCAGGCAAATGCCAGGACGCTTCCTTTGAAAGGGCACAGCCGATTTTATTCCTTCCCCATCCTTGACGCAATCCGAGCTTGTGCTGCGTCTCTAATGACCTCGATGTCGACGGGTCGTTAGACCCGATCTTCCTTCGTTTCGGGTGTTCCGTAGTAATCGTCGGTTGCTCCATAGCGACTGACGATTGTTCCTTGGCAAGTGCCAGTTGTTCCTTAGCAACTGTCGAGCAGTTTATTTACTCCACTGTGGTCTGATATTTCCAGATTTCAGTATTTTAGAAGACGACAAGATCAATCCCATTATCAACCTCCTAACCCCGTGAAAAGTCCCGAAAGACTGCATGGATTTGTTGTGGTAATGTCGTGTTGTTATTAGTGACGTCATCCACAGGTCGCTTGTCGACTGCCGAGGCTCGCATCCCAGCCGCGCTGATGATGTCATCGGCCCAGTAATCCCGATGTGAGGCGGCTGGGCGAACACAGAGGCTGTGTGGACGAGCTCGAGTGGGAGGAATGCCTGAGGGGCGTGACGTGGCGCGGCGCAGGCGCAGTGGGGGCCGGCTGCCGACCACTTTCCCTGCTGCGAGCCGGCGGCCGTCCACTTTCACTCACCGGCGCCGCCGCGGCCCTGCCACAAGGCGCTCTGCTCGCAGTCTGCACCAGCCTCACCAGGCAGCGGCGCACTCCTTACTCGCAGCAGATGTACTGTACACAGCTTCCCTCACTTTGTTACGCCAGGCAACAGAGAGATCCCGTAATTGTACATACGACTCCGATAGCCGGCTTCCGGTGCGAGGCGGTGGTTGGTTCCTGTACCGGTGAAGAACAAGTACACTACTGGCCATTAAAATTGCTACACCAAGAAGAAATGCAGATGATAAACGGGTATTCACTGGGCAAATATATTATACTAGAACTGACATGTGATTACATTTTCACTCAATTTGGGTGCATAGATCCTCAGAAATCAGTAACCAGAACAACCACCTCTGGCCGTTATAACGGCCTTGATGCGCCTGGGCATTGAGTCAAACAGAGCTTGGATGGCGTGTACAGGTACAGCTGCCCATGCAGCTTCAAGACGATAGCACAGTTCATCATGAGTAGTGACTGGCGTATTGTGACGAGCCAGTCGCTCGGCCACCATTGACCAGACGTTTGCAGTTGGTGAGAGATCTGGAGAATGTGCTGGCAGGGCAGCAGTCGAAAGTTTTCTGTATCCAGAAAGGCCCATAAAGGACCTGCAACATGCGGTCGTGCATTGTCCTGCTGAAATGTAGGGTTTCGCAGGGATCGAATGAAGGGTAGAGCCACGGGTCGTAACACTTCTGAAATGTAACGTACACTCTTCAAAGTGCCGTCAATGCGACCAAGAAGTGACCGAGACGTGTGACCAATGGCATCCCATACCATCACGCCAGGTGATACGCCAGTAAGGCGATGACGAATACACGGTTCCAATGTGCGTTCACCGCGATGTCATCAAATACGGATGCCACCCTCATGATGCTGTAAACAGAACCTGGATTCATCCGAAAAAATAACGTCTTGCCATTCGTGCATCCAGGTTCGTCGTTGAGTACACCGTCGCAGGCGCTCTTGTCTGTGATGCAGCGTCAAGGGTAATCGCAGCCATGGTCTCCGAGCTGATAGTCCATGCTGCTGCAAACGTCCCCACCTGTTGATTCAGGGATCGAGACGTGGCTGCACGATCCTTTACAGCCATGCGGATAAGATGCCTGTCATCTCGACTGCTAGTGATACGAGGCCGTTGGGATCCAGCACGGCGTTCCGTATTACGCTCCTGAACCCACCGATTCCATATTCTGCTAAAAGTCATTATATCTTGACCAGTGCGAGCAGCAATGTTGCGATACGATTAACCGCAATCGCGATAGGCTACAATTCGACCTTTATCAAAGTCGGAAACGTGATTGTACGCATTTGTCCTCCTTACACGAGGCATCACAACAGCGTTTCACCAGGCAACGCCGGTAAACTGCTGTTTGTGTATGAGAATTCGGTTGGAAACTTTCCTCATGTCAGCACGTTGTAGGTGTCGCCACCGGCACCAACCTTGTGTGAATGCTCTGGAAACCTAATCATTTTGCATATCACAGCATCTTCTTCCTGTCGGTTAAATTTCGCGTCTGTAGCACGTCATCTTCGTGGTGTAGCAATTTTAATGGCCAGTAGTGTACTTACCTCGTCTTTCCTATTCGAGAATGCTTCTCGAGAGGGGCGGTTGTCCATTTCATGAGATATGTGCGACGAATTATATTAACAAACGCACGATTAGATAATGTTTAAAACAAAATTCGATCGGATGGAGGTTGTCTTGTTAGAGAGACGTGGCATTTTGTTTTTCATGGAGCGTCACTGACGTGTGTAAAACTCAGACGAGGCGTGCGCCAGGGTAGTGTCATGCATGCCCAAAAGAACTTTGCATCATAATCAGAATGACACAGGCGCAGCAGTATCGTATTTATCTGCCGATACCGGGCAAGCGACTTTCAACTACAAAATCTGACCTGTACGGGAATATACACAGTGGATGTACGAGTACAGGTCGTAGACGCATGGTTGACTACATATGGAAGTTTGGGTCTGGCCGTGAGTCGTGTACGGATAGCCAAATGGTAAGGCAACCGCTCGCGACATGCGGGGAATCCGGGTTCGAGTCCCGGTCTGGCACAAATGTTCACTGTTATCATTCCATTCTACAGCAAATGGTAGTCCTTATTCCCGATTGCGAATTCATTTGATGTGAATATTAATAGTAACATTAGCCTCTTTTGCAGATGATGTGGTTATTTATAATGAAGCTGTTGTGAACTGACAAGACAGCCAGTCCACAGTGACGGGTAACCGAAAGGCACGCGCTTCAACTCACGCAGGCTAGAGAGGTCTGAAACAGGATACGTAATGAATGCTATAAAGAAAAGTACGTAGATTCTGGAATACTTAGCTATAGTCCATCATTGTGGCACATCGCTCTTGACGATACAAGTTATATAATGCTAATGGCGCCTTGCTAGGTCGTAGCCATTGACTTAGCTGAAGGCTATTCTAACTATCTGCTCTGCAAATGAGCGAGGCTTCGTCAGTGTGCATCGCTAGCTAAGTCGTCCGTACAACTGGGGCGAGTGCTAGTCCGTCTCTCGAGACCTGCCGTGTGGTGGCGCTCGGTCTGCGATCACTGACAGTGGCGACACGCGGGTCCGACATGTACTAATGGACCGCGGCCGATTTAAAGCTACCACTTAGCAAGTGTGGTGTCTGGCGGTGACACCACAGAAGCTCTGTGTGAAAAAAGCTGCACGAATATCCAATCAGATAGTGATAATTTTTGAAAGAGGTGCAGAGATTTGCAGCTCGTCTTAAATGTTCGGAACTGTAAAATTGTGAACGTCACAAAGCGAGGAATCGTAGTGACCTATAACTACAATATTTGTGAGTCACAATTCAAATTAGTCAAGTCTTATACATATCTGGATGTGACAGTTTATAAGGATATAAAATGGAATGCTCCCCTAGTCTCAGTCGTACGTAATGCAGGTGGCAGACTTCCTTTCATTGGCAGGATAATGGGAGAAAGGCAATCAGTCCATATATGCATCCCATCTAGAATACTGCTCAAGTGTGCGGGATCCATACCGAACAGGACTAACATGGCATATTAATCATATACTAAGAAGGTTGGAACGAATAGTCAAAGGTTTGTTTGACCCAAAGGGGAGTGTCACAGAGATGCTGAAACACTTTAAGTGGTAGACACTTGAACGTCAACTACCCAGCCTCCTTACAAAGTTTCAAGAATCAGCTTTAAGTGAGGAATACACTACAGCCCCCTCTATATCGCCCGCGCAAGGACAGTGGAGACAGAATTAGACTAACTACAACGCATTCTTCCCTCGCTCCACGATGAATGGAACGGGAAGAAACCCTGGTAAATGGTAGAATGAGACGTAATTTGTCGCATGCGCTTCATAGACGCTTGCGAAGCATAGCTGTAGATCCTGTAATGTCAAATACAGGGCACGTCTAAGAAAATCTACACACTCATGTACCACTGCGATTTGCCTCCTTTTTACGATTCTTGACAGAAACGACTGACTGATAAGCGTCCGGATGAAGATCGAATTTGTCAGATTTTCCCTCCACGGTCAAATGGTTCAAATGGCTCTGAGCACTATGAGACTTAACATCTGAGGTCATCAGTCCCCTAGAACTTAGAACTACTTAAACCTAACTAACCTAAGGACATCACACACACCCATGCCCGAGACAGGATTCGAACCTGCGACCGTAGCGGTCGCACGGTTCCAGACTGAAGCGCCTCCAACCGCTCGGCTACAACGGCCGGCCCTCCACGGTCATTTCACGACATGTACGTGAGAGGAAGTAGTATGCTGGCTGAATCTCCTTGGAACGTATGCTCTAAGAATTTCAGTAGTGGTTTTTTCCGTGACGCACACGGCCTCTCTTCTACTGTCTGGCACAGGAGTTTTGCTGTGTTTACCAGAGATACGAGTCACAGCCTCCAGAGAGGTGCAACATGGTTACAGTCAGACGCCACACGGGGCGCATACAACACAGATTAGGTTATGCTTCCGCCTAAAGTCATGCAAACAGTTCCGTAGTGGTGGTGATACGCCCTTGCCCTTCGAAGAGCTGCGAAATGAGTTACTCAGCCTGTTAAGGCAGGAACTACAGTTTACGAAGGAATCCGAACTTCCGAGTAGTTGACATTTTCAAAAGCTTTGCCGGTGGCGACAGTAGCAATCAGCGACAGAAAAAATGTGCAAGACTAAGCGAATACCGGAGCTTAGAATTATTAGTCTTACACCCTATAATTAGGAAGCCGGAATTAGCAGTTTCTAAAACTCTGATTAGAGACCAAGAAACCGCTTCGAATCTTACAAATTTAGAACATTATGTTACTTCTTGAAGGTCAGAACCCAAACAAATTGTAGAAAATGTTAACTCCGTTTGTTTTGATCGTCATCATAGCTTAAGAACCACGTTTTGAATTACTGAACCATTTGTTTGATCTCCTTTTCTATTACGTGAGGGTTAGTTATAATTGCGTCTCCCGGTCTACAGCGAAAATCTATCGATAGAACGATACATTGATTGTGACTGACCGTGTACTACCACCATCCCCTCTCCCCCTTTGCCGAAACGTTCCACCACATCAGATTTGTGAAATAGTATCACTTATGTGCCGCTGTTAAGTTCTGACCTACAATATATCGGCGCAAAATGTTCCAGCGAGACTAAATGCCACCATCGACTGTGAGATCGTTAGGAAATCAGCACGTGGTCGGGTTGTGGTACTCTGGGGAACGGACTCGGTCGTGCTCTTGCAAATCATCAATCTCGACATTCACCTTAACCAATTTAGAGAAATCAGGGAAAACTTATCAGGATGGCTAGACGGGGTTTTGAACCGCTGTCTGCCCGAATACGAGTCCAGGACATTACCACTGCGCCATCTCGATCGGTGCCAGCATTAGCAACGCCATTTTGTGGGACAGAGAGAGCCAACAGCCGTTTTAGAATGCTGTTACGTTTGTTTCTTCAGGCTTATCTGACGTTGTGGTCTTTCATGTCGGTGTTTTCACGCCCGGCGAGCGTTCCGGACGTGCCCCAATTGTGACGTAACTTCCTTACAACAGATTAGTCGGCGATACGGCAGAACAGCACGTGGGCGAGAGGGGGGGAAAGGAAGAAAAAAGCAGAGGAGGATGTTTGTTGTGAAAACAGAGCGACGCCCCGTCCCAGGAGACACAGGTGAAAGTTGCACAAAAATTGCATTTATTTTGTTCTGATCACTTAACAATATCTTTATATAAATAGCTCTTCATAAACAAAACAGTGTGCCATAAATATGCGCATGCTTGATGTATCTTAAGACAACGTCTTATTTCATTTTGTAGGGAGTACATTTTGCTCATGTGGGAGCGATCTAGATGGCAACTATTAATATCACCAATGTCTGCCTTGATGTTGTAACCTGTATGTGTCCTAAGATCCGATGATGGCGGTTTTAGTTTCGCCGAAAACGGTAATCATGGAATATTTCATCTCTTAGATGAATTGCTGCAGGAACTCTATATGGTTTAAACTATGGAATTCTTCTTCAGCTGTAAACACTATGCGATCAGACGTATCTGGATTCCTCTAAGTGATGCTGAACTGACCACTACGTATCACGAGAAGCGGACCCTCCAGTATAAAAGGAGGCGGAAGGATAGTGTTATCAGTTGAGCACCAGTAACTGTAGAATGGGCCAGTCAAGAATTTCAGTGACTTCGAACACGGACTAGACATGTGATATCGCCTGAATAGTGAATACATCAGGGACATTTCAGCTCTTGAAAGCTGCCCACGCGAACAGCTGGTGATGTCATTGTGAAACGGAAACGAGAAGGAACAGTCAAAGCTAAACCAATACCGGGAAGACCTGTGTACTGACGGACAGGGAACATCGAGCATTTCGGAGGGTGGTTGTAAACAAATCGCATGGAACTAGAGGAAGGAATCACTTATTAAGTTCCGAAGTAATACGAGCAGTCCAGGTAGCGCAGTGCCTGTGCGAAAAGATTTGGAAAGAGGTGGTATAATGAACGACCAATTCGCCTTAAGCCACACATTTCTATAGTTTATGTTAAGCGACACTTGATGTGGTGCAAAACGCGACGGCACAGGTCAGCGGATGATTGGAAACGAGTGATGTGGACTGATGAATCACGACATACCATGTGGCGGTCCGATGGAAGGGTCTGGATCTAGCGAATGTCGTCATGTGTAGAAATAACAGTGAAGTACGGAGGAAGTGATTTTACGGTGTGTTAGTGTTTTTGAGGTTAGGGTCTGGCTACCAAATTGCGCTTAAGAAAACGCTAAACGCGGAAGGATTCGAACAGCACTGTTTATTGCGTAAAGTAGAGGAACAGTTCGGAAAAGATGATTCTTTGAATCAGTATGATAATGCACCCTGTCATAAAGCAGCGTAATTGAGGCAATGGTTTGTCGACAATTTTTTTTTTTGGGTCATCAGTCTTCTGACTGGTTTGATGCGGTCCGCCACGTATTACTATCCTGTGAAAAACCTTTTGATCTCAGAGTAGCACTTGCAAATTAGGTTTTTAGTTATTTGCTGGATGTATCCCAATCTCTGTCTTCCTCTACAATTTTTACCCTCTACAACTCCCTCTACAGCCATGGAAGCTATTCCGAGATGTCCTACCATCCTGTCTCTCCTTCTTGCCAGTGTTTTCCACTTATGATTTTCTCACCGATTCTGCGGAGAACGTCCTCATTCCTTACCTTATCAGTCTACTTAATTTTCAACATTTTTCTGTAGCATCGCATCTCGAATGCTACTGATCTCTTCTTTTCCGGTTTTCTCATGGTCTGTGCATCAATACCACACCATGCTGCGCTCAAAAGGTACATTCTCAGAAATTTCTTCCTGAAATTAAGACATGTGTTTGATACTAGTAGACTTCTGTTGGCCAGCAGCGCCCCTTTTACCAATGCTAGCTTGTTTTTTGTATTATCCTTGAGTCATGAGTTACTTTGCTGCGACCGCCGGTGTGGCCGAGCGGTTCTAGGCGCTTCAGTCTGGAACTGTGCGACCGCTAAGATCGCAGGTTCGCATCCTGCCTTGGGCATGGCTGTGTGTGATGTCCTTACGTTAGTTAGGTTTAAGTAGTTCTAAGTTCTAGGGGACTGCTGACCTCAGGTGTTAAGTCCCATAGTGCTCAGAGCCATTTGATTTTACTTTGCTGCGTAGGTAGCAGAATTCCTTAACTTTATTTACTTTATGATCACCGATTAAGATGTTAAGTTTCTTGCTTTTCTGATTTCTGCTACCTCTCGATACTTCGTGCACTATAACATTCCTGAATGGACTGGCCTTGAACCCAATGGAACACCTGCGGGATGAGTTAGAACGCCGCCTTCGCTCCATACCAGAGCGTCGAACATCACTACCTTCTCAGGTTTCGGTTCTTGAGGAAGGACGGACTACCATCCTTCCACAGACACTGAGACACCTCGTTCAAAATGTTCCCGTCGCAGCTGAAGCCGTCATAAAGGTGTATAATGGACACACTCCACGTTAATGCCCAGTACTGAGTGTCCGGGTGCTTTAGTTCAGGTAATGTACATGCTCGAGTATCCGACGCTACGCAGCCTTTATTCCACAGAGCAATTACTGTTGTGGATTTTTCACATCCGCGCATACCTCCACCTTTGACGCTACTGGTTACACGTCTGACGTCTTCGGACGACCGGCAGTAGCCGTGTGGCGACTGTTGAATAGAGTTGGCCGTGCCGCCAGATTAGGCTGCGGAGGCCGTTCACCCGGCGCGGCGTGGGGCGGGCCTCTGTCCGCGTGGCGTGAATCATACGCTAATGCTACGCACCGCGCGACCCGCCCCGTGCAAACACCACCACGACCGCACTGCTCGCCTCGTAACATTCCCTGAGCTGTCTCGTCGGCAGAAACTCGTATCTGAGAATGTTGCCGATTTCTGTCCTACATAACATCGCAGTGAACTTACTTCCACTTGGGGCCCACACAGCTTTACATCGCAATGAAGTTCCTTACATTACAGCTGAAGCTGTGACGTCGTAATGCACATTGGCAAAATGAAAACCTCATCGAAAAGACTGTAGAAATACTTTATTAAGTTTTCCACTACCTAGCGTCAGAACGGCTCACTATAGCTGCTATCAGAGAATGCCGATAAAACATCTGTGGTATCGATAACTACGATGCCACAGCGTAGGTGCAAGTTCTTAAGTTGGCACTACGACAGACACCGACGACAGCGCCCTCTAACTGGCTTTTTTCGGCGATTCCTCCTCCGCAGGTCGCACGGCGACGGTATTAAATTAGGTGACCTGGTCCCCATGATCTGTGTAGACAGACTGGGGCGCTAAATGCGTCCTCCGCCTATCCTGACTGAAAGTTATTTGCTCGTATTGACTAGAAAATCCTGAAAATAAAGCGAAGCAGAATCCCACGTATTCGGCCCAATACTGCATTATACAAAAAATGTTTTTCTCCGTTGATACATTGCCTATATAATTTCAGCGATAGTTTTCTTGTCTCGTTGTCAAAAAATATCGTCTATCCCTCCTGGCGTATACAATGAAATCCGTATTCTCTTATTTTCGTTCCTCTTTTTGGAATTTCTGAAAATTGACTGCCAAAATTCGCATCTGCTGAGACATCGTGATAGATTAAAATAGTGTGTTGCATCGGGACTCAAACGTGGGCCCTTAACGTCAGAGGACAGTGCTTCTACTAGCTGGGCTATCCAGTCATGCCTCTTGCCCGTTCCTCCCGGCTGGAGTCTGTCATTATTAAGACATGTCTCACTGACATAGCTGATAGAAGTTGCAGATTCGAAAGATGTCGAATGACATCGACCAGTGCTGACGGTAGCTGCCAGCTTCAATGTGTTTAGAACTACGAAAGCAGAAATGACTCGCCGAATTAACGATCACTGAAAGGTTGTCTGTAATTAACTTTAATCTTCTCTTACTTCCTCACAGTTTAGACTGTTAAACACAGTGTTGCCGCCAGTTAAAGTCCCTAACGACTGGGAAGAAGTCAATACCCAACATAATCCATCGATTTCTATCGATTTTAGCTATTCTTGTTAGCAGCCTTACCGAGAGTTTTCTTACAACGCGAGTGTAGTAGAGTAGCTTTCTCCGAAATATAGAGGCTCTACAGAGGCCCTTCTGCATACTTCCCACAACAGTGTTTCTTCAGAGAAATGTCTCGAAAAAGGCCCAGCGACATTAACAGCTCTGTAAAACTGTCCGTCGTATCGACGGTCGAGGCGTGTTTGGATAACTCAGTTGGTAGGATCCTGAGAAAATTTCAAGTTCGAACCCTGGTTCGCTACTGAGTTTTGACCTATCATAATGTTCTGTTGAGTCCAATGTCTACTGCAGAGTGAAAAATTTATTCTCGCTTCGGAGTTAAAACTCTAACGTGTACAAGCTGAGAAATACTGGTTGTTTCTCACCGTGTGCTCCTTCGAGGCGCACTTTTGCCGGAGTTCACGTGTCACGATGGAAAGCGAGGGTCTGAACGCATCCGTGTACAGTAAGCCGGCCGTTTTCGAGGGCTCGGCATGGCAGACCTGCTACAGTGGCTCCCCTACCAAAACTACGGTTCGGTGGTTTTGGTACAGTACATAAATGGTAGGAATGTAAGTAGGCTGTTTAGGTTTTTATGATGGTAACGCCACGTAGCGCTCTGCATGAAAATCGCTGACTGTATTGTGTGCAGTCTGTGGCTGGTTGGCATTGTTGGAATATTCGCTATTGTAGTGTTGGGCAGTTGGATGTGAACAGCGCGAAGCGTTGCGCAGTTGGTGAGCCGCCAGCAGTGGTGGATGTGGGGAGAGAGATGCCAGAGTTTTCAGAGCGGACGATCTGGACGTGTGTGAGTCAGAAAAAGGAAAATTGTAAGACTGGATGTCATGAACTGTTATATATATACAGGATGTTACAAAAAGGTACAGCCAGACTTTCAGGAAACATTCCTCACACACAAATAAAGAAAAGATGTTATGTGGACATGTGTCCGTAAAACGCTTAATTTCCATGTTAGAGCTCATTTTAGTTTCGTCAGTATGTTCTGTACTTCCTCGATTCACCGCCAGTTGGCCCAATTGAAGGAAGGTTGTCTTCGGTGCTTGTGTTGATATGCGACTCATTGCTCTACATTACTAGCATCAAGCACATCAGTACGTAGCATCAACAGGTTAGTGTTCATCACGAACGTGGTTTTGCAGTCAGTGCAATGTTTACTAAAGCGGAGTTGGCAGATGCCCATTTGATGTATGGATTAGCACGGGGCAATAGCCTTGGCGCGGTACGTTTGTATCGAGACAGATTTCCAGAACGAAGGTGTCCCGACAGGAAGACGTTCGAAGCAATTGATCGGCGTCTTAGGGAGCACGGAACATTCCAGCCTATGACTCGCGACTGGGGAAGACCTAGAACGACGAGAACACCTGCAATAGACGAGGCAATTCTTCGTGCAGTTGACGATAACCCTAATGTCAGCGTCAGAGAAGTTGCTGCTATACAAGGTAACGTTGACCACGTCACTGTATGGAGAGTGCTACGGGAGAACCAGTTGTTTCCGTACCATGTACAGTGTGTGCAGGCACAATCAGCAGCTGATTGGCCTCCACGGGTACACTTCTGCGAATGGTTCACGCAACAATGTGCCAATCCTCATTTCAGTGCAAATGTTCTCTTTACGGATGAGGCTTCATTCCAACGTGATCAAATTGTAAATTTTCACAATCAACATGTGTGGGCTGACGAGAATCCGCACGCAATTGTGCAAGCACGTCATCAACACAGATTTTCTGTGAACGTTTGGGCAGGTATTGTTGGTGATGTCTTGATTGGGCCCCATGTTCTTCCATCTACGCTCAATGGAGCACCTTATCATGATTTCATACGGGATACTCTACCTGTGCTGCTAGAACATGTGCCTTTACAAGTACGACACAACATGTGGTTCATGCAAGATGGAGCTCCTGCACATTTCAGTCGAAGTGTTCGTACGCTTCTCAACAACAGATTCGGTGACCGATGGATTGGTAGAGGCGGACCAATTCCATGGCCTCCACGCTCTCCTGACCTCAACCCTCTTGACTTTCATTTATGGGAGCATTTGAAAGCTCTTGTCTACGCAACCCCGGTACCAAATGTAGAGACTCTTCGTGCTCGTATTGTGGACGGCTGTGATACAATACGCCATTCTCCAGGGCTGCATCAGCGCATCAGGGATTCCATGCGACGGGGGGTGGAAGCATGTATCCTCGCTAACGGAGGACGTTTTGAACATTTCGTGTAACAAAGTGTTTGAAGCCACCCTGGTACGTTCTGTTGCTGTGTGTTTCCATTCCATGATTAATGTGATTTGAAGAGAAGTAATAAAATGAGCTCTAACATGGAAAGTAAGCGTTTCCGGACACATGTCCACATATTTTCTTTCTTTGTGTGTGAGGAATGTTTCCTGAAAGTTTGGCCGTACCTTTTTGTAACACCCTGTATAATGACTTTTGAACATTATTAAGGTAAATACATTGTTTGCTCTCTATCAAAATCTTTCATTTGCTAACTATGCCTATCAGTAGTTAGTGCCTTCAGTAGTTAGAATCTTTTATTTAGCTGGCAGTATTGGCGCTCACTGTATTGCAGTAGTTCAAGTAACAAAGATTTTTGTGAGGTAAGTGATTCATGAAAGGTATAGGTTATTGTTAGTCAGGGCCATTCTTTTGTGGGGATTATTGAAAGTCAGACTGCATTGCGCTAAATATATTGTGTGTCAGTTTAGTGATGATATGAATAAGTAAAGAGAGAAATGTCTGAGTACGTTCAGTTTTCCTCAGCTGTTTGAAAAACAAATAACGTAAGAGGTTTATCAGCACAGTCATTTATATAATTTTCCAAAGGGGACGTTACATATGGCGACCCTGCCAGGATTCTGGTAGTGTTCATAGGATTTGTAGGGAAATAAACGTAAATGAATTTGTGAGAGAGGAACTCAGGGTCGACTACTTCTCTTTGTTCGTTTAGCACATAATTAGAACTGGACATCGTTAAGTGTTAGCCCATTGCGTATTTTATATCCTTACAACATGGATATTGCATTTTATAACTAATAAAAATTAGTTGAATGCGTGACGTTTGCGCTTTTATGTAACCAAGGCAATGAATTTTGGTGGAAGAACAGTTCGCATGCACAAACATAAAAAAATCTACATAATTATCGTTGTTATTTTGTACTCAATAGAACTTTCTTCATCATGATCCAAGGCAAGAGGTTCGTGTTACCACTAATAAGTGAGAAAGTTGTTTATAAAGAACAGGAACATGTTAACTATAAGCTCAACGAAATACTTATACAAATGAAATGCCAGGGTAACCTAGGCTGTGTCAAGATGGCTTAGTGGCTAACACACCTGCTTAGTAAGCAGGGGACGTGGGTTCCATTCCTGGCTTTGGTACAAATTTTCACCTGCCGCTTCAGTCTAGATACGTAAAATAAGATCTGTGTGAGACCAGTCAAGTCTCTGAAACTGTGTCACTTAATTTTACCTTTTTTCTTGACCAAATTGCATTTTCTATTGCTGTATGATAAATCTGTATTGTTTCTTTTTTACTTTTACTACATTCCTCAGCCAGCCGCTGTGACCGAGCAGTTGTAAGCGCTTCAGTATAGAACCGCGCGACCGCTACGGTCGCAGTTTCGTATCCTGCCTCGGGCATGGATGTGTGTGCTGTCCTTAGGTTAGTTAGGTTTAAGTAGTTCTAAGTTCTAGGGGACTGATGACCTCAGATCTCAAGTCCCATAGTGCTCAGAGCCATTTGAACCATTTGAACTACATTCCTCTGTTTCAGGTTATAAATCAACAATTTTGGAATAAAACCTGAGTTAGAGTTAAAACATTGAAAATTTCAATTTTCCTGTAAATATTGTTTATTTTTAAGTAACAGACATGAGGATAACTATGAAGAACAAAAATGTTCAGTAGGACACGCGGCTCTGTTTATATCCCCACTCACTTTCTAGATGGTTCGCCGCTCCCAGTTTCACGGGGAATTTAGCCAGACACTGACTGTATACGCGATCAAAGCGACCGAAATGATGCAACGTCCAATAGGTATGCAACACACCCAACGTAAAGGTAACTCGGATACGACATTAACTGACCAAGCCTACTAGGAATACTACCTTAGTCTACGCTTATTTATGATAGTCTACAGAAGTTTTACAACCCAACCACCTGCTCATCCGTCGCAGAGTTAAGGCAATCCGACCTTCCAAGAAGCGGTGCTGCCCACTTTCTTTCTCGCCACAAGCCGGAAGGATCAAATTTGCGGTCGCAATGAAAGTGTGCGGCAGTAAGAGTTTTCTTTGGAGTCTCATTACAGAAGCGTAGGTGCTGTTTATTTAGCCGGGTATATTTGAAGGCAATAAATGAAGGGTTGGATAGTTTTTGAAAGGAATGAAGGAAGATTAGGGTTTATCGTCCCATGGTCGACAGAATACAAACTCTAGAAGCAACAAGAATGAGGAAAGAAGTAGGCTGCGTCAAATGAACCAGACCGGCATTCACATTAAGTGTGGAGCATATCAGATTCGCAAGTCTGGTATGGATCAATACCTGGCCCTTACCGGAGAACCATTAAGGCAGTGTGTAACGAACTCCCTTGGCGGACAGACCATGTATGTGTTGCGTATTAGGTCCTCTGCACACAGCAAGTGCGTGTACTTATTGTGCAAGTAAAGTAACGTAGGATGTTACGGCGTGTTGCTCCTTCAATGATGTATCATTTATTTCGGATGAAATTTGTATTTTGAACTGCGTGCAGCGTTGAACTTTTACGCATTGTCGTGGGGATCGGAGGGGAGGGGGGTATAATAAACTGGGAGGCGAATGCGAGGCAGTTATAGCTACGTGAAATTTGTGGTTGGTTTTAGGGGCAGTAAATGTTATATGGCAGGCGAAAAAACTGACTTCAGAGCATTAATGTTAGCCGGGAAAGAGAAAGTGGCACTGACATGGTTGTTTAAGTAACACTGTCGGCTACTCAGTGATAGAGTATAACCACTGAAAACTTTATCTTTTATTTTTATCTCATCAGAGAACTTATCGTATGTTCAATACTCGACTGAAAATTTGCTCAGAAAGTTTTGTTTTATGTCGGGCTATGGCTCAGAAAGCGTTGAGGAGTTTTTGGCTAAAAGAATCATATCAGGTCTCCTAACCCTCCACATGCACTTATTTATTTCTTAGTTCTTTTCCTGTTTATGACTACGAACACGTTCCCCGGAAAACCGAAAGAGTATACGTTACCTGCAAGAAAACATAAGTCCAATGGTATACATCTTATGTTTTTGTCGCAACTAATTAGTCGCGTCTCAGTTTCCGGAGGAAGAAATTACAACCGCATCGGCATAGAAAAAGGTAATGTTATACTTCTGGGACATGAACGAGTAAGAACAAACTTGTCTGGAATATTGACTGTTCGCAAGAAAACAACTCGAAATGTAGTAAATGTCTAAAGCAAATAAACTTTGGGATCCTCTCTTTCCTCAAATGTTTAATCACTATCTGGCAATGAGACCGCAAATAATACGGTAAATTGACGTCTATCAGATCAGTACAATCTATATAACACACTATTCACAATAAGCCAGTACATTACATGTTTTTTTCGGTGACTTGTCATCGCAACTCCTTTATTTTCGCGAGACGGAAACGAAAGTAATTGCGGCACCTTTCTTTAGGAACTAGGCGGAGGTGAGGGGTGATAACTGTAAATGACTGAGCGGAACTCTCAACAGTTACACGTGAAGGTTGTCTGCAACAGTAAATGAAGTGTTACCTCGCAGTCAATTTAAATTTATCCATGTCATATGATATTTGTTGATGTCAGCAACTGTATTACAAAATTGATAAAATGTTTTTCTGCTACGGTCACATTTTATTAATATGTACTAGCACGAACGTTGCAGCGTCATGCTGCCATCATCAGGTGCTTTACAATTATATGTAAAATAATTTTTAATTATAGATTCCATTGCAGTCGATGCATCGATTTGCAGGGTGTGGCAGTGAGGCTCTGTACCGAAATTTACCACTATACAGACAGATTAATTTATTACAGTATATATCTTAAGTGAGTTGAATGTTCAATACCATTTCACTGAAGTCTTTCTGATAACCCTTATTTCATTTGTTAAGATAGTACAAACGATGAATAGACTATCTTCATATTGCATATATATGTCATGGCACCTAATTTATTATTTAGTAATGTACAGTACCATGAATAAAAAATTTTAGTTTATTAATATAAAAGCAACTTTCTTGATAATACTTAATAATCAAGAAGTACTAAATAATAATATATAATACTACATAATATATACCACGACATAAAGAAGCTTATATAAAAAAGATTGTGTTTTGACTATCTCAGCAACTGAAATAAATTTTATCTTAGCAGTTAAGAATCTCTGGAATGGAAACAACTGAGTGTAAAAGTGTTAAGATACGGTAATTGTCAGGTTACCTTCCATTGGGAAAGTGGGTGCACTCAGCGACTGTTACGAGATTTATAAATTGCTATAGTATTCAAAGAACTGTGACTGACGCCCTAACAACAAGGAACTACATGCATCGAGATTAGAAAATATTGCGTTGATAATGGCTAGGCACTAGCCGAAATCTGGATTTGCGTAATAAAACCTACAAAACAAAGGACGACTGATTGTTGCGCTCTATAATTTATACAAGTGGTAATTGTGTTTATTCTTGTGCTCAGTGTGCCAGTCAAATACATATTGAGCAAATATGTACGTAACGACATCAATGAGATGCTAAATATTCACCCAAAGTATACAGTGGAATACGTTAATCTTTTTGTACAATCACAAATCTCATTACATAACCTTACTGGCACATCCAGTAAATAGTCATAACACTTCAAAAGAATCTATAATTAAAAATTAATGTACACGTTACTGCAAAACGCATAATGATGGCAGCATGTTACCGAAACGCGTCGTGCTGATAAACAGTTGTAAAAAGTGACTAAAGCTGAGATATAATTTTGTAACAAGTTGGCAATTATATTTGCGGGACAATGGGCGAGAATAACGTTAACTGATACGATTAATGAAAGTGAGCTGTTATTTCTATGAAGACCGAAAGGTAAAAAGGACGTTTATAGCAATGGAAAACGAAATCTAATCTGAGTGTCGTCGCTATAGTTGGAAATAGTTTTCACTCGTAGTACACAGTGAAGCCCTATAGTTTCTAGTCAGGACAGGATACGATTGCTCCAGAGAAAAACTTTAGAAATAGAAGGTAAGGCCAACCTCTTTTCTTCCTGTAACAATACTCGAAACACAAAGAGGGCATGAACAGCATAGTAACTCTTGTTTTAGCTAGGCATTGCCGCTCGACTGAATAGCTTTCTAATTGAAGTTCCTTGAAGACTGGGAACAAGAGTTCAGCTGACCTTCTTGCCGTGAATGCTGCTAGGTATGGTTTTTAGACTAAAGTCGTCCCTACTAAATTCAGTATCTCTTGCCACAGCATGAGAAAGATTGTAATTTGTAAAAAGTTTGAGATGTGAGCTGATTCACAGTTCCTGATTGCGCCAACAGCCTTGCAGTGTTATTAGCATTCTCCAATGCTGATTGCATCACATAGCTTCAAGGTAACAAACGGCCTTGTCTGAATAAAACTGAATTGCCGTGAGCTGGTTTTCCGGAGCCGTTAGACACTTTAGATTTAGAAAACAGCAGAACGTCCCCAATATGTTTCTTCCTATTACAAAATGAAAATGCTAAACGATCAATTTGTATCTCTTTGGCGGTGCACCGTAAGAATTACTGTCGATACACTTTTACGTAAGACCGGATTTTTTAAATTTTACGGCATGGTCATTATGCGATGACATATGCGAAGACGTATATTGAACATATGTGCAACAAATTTGTTGAATGTTCTCTATCTTTTCCGTTAATCTAGCTTGGTAAGATCCCCCTACTGAGAAACAATTCTCAGTAATCACTCGTATAATAACTTTATAAATGACCTCCTGCATGAATAAATTACATATCTACAGAATTATTCCGATGTACCTCAGTCTGTATCTTCGTTCCATCCAGAAAGATTTACGTAGTCATTAAATGTTTGGCGATTCTTATTCCAGTGATGGTTCTACTGTAGGGTACCTACGCAATATCGTTTTCCATTATTTACTCAGTCACTTTACATTACATTATGTTGATCGTCAGCTGTCAGTCATTACACATGGGTATACTCATTGGGACTTCATTTTATACTATTACTTCGCGACGATTTTGTTGTGCTACCTCTTTGTTGACAACAGCCTCAGAGAACTACCAAGGCTATTTATCGGAACACTTATAATTACCGTTGAATATAAAGGTTTTTCGCGCTTTTCTGAGTCATACTCTATTAGTTCACGGAAGCAGTAGAACGAGATCTTCGTTGCGGGACGTTGGACGATGGCCGTAAAAATTTAACAAGACTGTATGTTCCCCGACGATTTAAGCAAAGAGTTCAAGAGACAGCTCCATATGGTCACGCGCATATACACGCCATGGCTGCTTCTAGCGCCCGACTTGGTGCAAAATGAAATATATGTAAAGCACTGGTAATACAGATGGCGCCAGCATTCTGTATTTCTGTCCTTCACTCGAAGTATCCTTATGTATACGCAATAGTTTATCCAACTCAGCTATCTGCTGGAAATCAAATCAGAATCTCCGGGTTAGAGTCCAGAATCTCTAGGGGAATAATTGTGTTAATATGTCTTTACATCAATCTAAGACGACTTTGACAGAAGGAATGGGAGGTAAACAAGTTGAGGTTCCACGAATAGAAACAGCTTACTTACATCAAAAGTGGGAGGTGTGCTATGGTCCTAAATTTTTAAGAAATTTCGTTAAAACGCGTGATTCATTAAATAATTATTCTCTTGAAAGTGAAAGGAGTCCTTCACTGGCGTTACTGGAAAATCTGCTGCTGCGAGCAGCGTGCAGTTGCCATGACTATGCATAATACCACCTTCCCTTAATTGATTTTATTTCTTGTTGCACGATTAGTTGCAGCAACCTAATCAAGGCGATGACGTGACTCTCAGGTAAATTCCTCTTGCTTCCAGCCGATAAACGTATATTATTATTCGACAATGTTTCTGTATATTGCCAAGCATAAATAATTTGTATCCTGTTATGAGCTACTGCAGTCAGTTCCAATGTAAGCAGCTCACCTGCTGGATAATTAGTGCAGAAGCTTATGTTTTGTGCAGCTGTGCTGAAGGCGGCAGGTCCTTCAGTTAAGAAAGCAAATGACTAGCTGTGCGTCTGTTGCAAGAAAATGCTTTTCGTAACAGAAGTGAAAGACGTTATACTCAGTTTTTGTTCCATATTACCCTTTTCATTGAAAGTCAACATCCTGCTGCCGCTCTTCGATAGATTCTTATTCGGTGGGAGGGTAAGTGACGACATATATAATTGTAACTTCTCCACAGTCGGTAGCAGTGTTCTTGAAACATGTTCGTGCTTGTTTCAGTCAGTAGCCAGAAGCATATGTTGCTTGCCTAATCGCTCGTTTAAGTCTCCTGAACTAATTAACACGCAGGTTTCCGCGAAGCAGTGGCGCGTAAAGTGGCCTCCGCCACACACCGTTGGGTGGCTTGCGGAGTATAAATGTAGATGTAGAAGCTTGTGTTTTCCGAAGGGCTGCCTGAAAGATTCTGTCAAAGCAACAGAGTGCTGTAAAATTTCTTCCAAATGCTAGTTACATAAGCGCTAGAGTCGCCAAAGTATTTCCTCTCCAAACTGTTGTGTTGGAGGAAGACTCCGTTATAGTGCGATCATCTTTCCAAGCTACTGCCATTATCAGGAATAGTTTTCTTTCTAGCAGTACGCATGGTACTAAATAAGATTCTTTTCAATATTAGTATCAGTTCTGGATCAGTCGTGTTAGTCACAGACAACTGGAAAGCATTAAGATGTTCTGTTACACTCTAAAGTAATAAATTATTATTTTAAGATTAAAAATGTCCCATGTAAATCTGTCTACAGTATTTATTACTGAACATAGCGCAGTTGATTTGGACGGATAAACTTACCGATTACGTCAGACCTGTAGCGCTCGTTGCCCGTGTCAACGCAGCCACGGGCTGTGGCTTGGAAAGTTTTTTCTGCACCGGAACGGCTTTTACGGTGAAGTTAAAAATTCGTTTTGCTTCTTGAGATTCGCGGTTTTCCCCCTCTTGTCGTTCTGCTTATAGTTTTTCACTCACGTCAAACGTTTTTGAACGGCTTTTCCACCCTTCTCATTACACCCAGTGCCTTTGCTTAGCGCGGAATACGCTGTGTATGATTCATCCGATTTTTATCTTTTATAATATTTTCTAATTACTCGGTGCGCTTGATTCACACTGCAAATGGATCGTGTGCGCTCAACATGATGAATACATTAACGGTTGTTCAACGGACTCACGAACAAAAGTTTCGAAGCAGAGGGCCATGTAATTAAAGCAACTTATAATCACGTTTCGGACCAGTTTAAAATCAAATGCTCCAGTTGCAGATTATGTAGTCGCATCATTCACACAATCTGTTTCGAGTCAATTATGAATCAGTCTCTAATTTATTAACTGGTTATGCCAAAGAGAGCACGATCCCGTAATAAGGTGTACATTGAAGAGCCAAAGAAACAGGTGGTCTTCAGTCCAGAGACTGGTTTGATGCAGCTCTCCATGCTACTCTATCCTGCGCAAGCCCCATCGTCTCCGAGCAACTACTGCAACTCACATTCTTCTGAATCTGCTTATTCTATTCATCTCTTGGTCTCCCTCTATGAATTTTACCCTCCACTCTTCCCTCCAATATTAAATTGGTGATCCCTTGATGCCTCAGAACGTGTTCTACCAACCGATCCCTTCTTCTAGTCAAATTTTGCCACAAATTCCTCTTCTACTCAATTCAGTGCAGTAGCTCCTCATTAGTTAAGTGAGCTACCCATCTAATCATCAACATTCTTCTGTAGCACCACATTTCAAAATCTTCTATTCTCTTCTTGTCCAAACTATTTATCGTCCATGTTTCACTTCCTTAAATAGCTACACTTCATAGAAATACTTCCAGAAAGGACTTCCTGACACTTAAATCTATACTCGATGTTAAGAAAATTCTCTTCTTCAGAAACGCTTTACTTGCCATAGTCAGTCTACATTTTATATCCTCTCCACTTCGACCATAATCAGTTATTTTGCTTCTCAGATAGCAAAACTCATCTACTACTGACTGGTACACCTGCCTAATATCATGTAGGGCCAACGTGAGCACGCAGAAGTGCCACAACACGACATGGCATGGACTCGACTAATGTCTGAAGTAGTGCTGGAGGGAACTGACAACATGAATCCTACGCGGCTGTCCATAAATCAGTAAGAGTACGAGGGGGTGGAGGTCTCTTCTGAAAAGCACGTCGCAAGGCATCCTAGATATGCTCAATAATGTTCATGTCTGGGATGTTTGGTCGCCAGCGGAAGTGTTTAAACTCAGAAGAGTGTTCCTCCACCCACTCTGTAGCGATTCTGGACGTGTGGGGTGTGAATAGAGTTGGCTCTGAGGCCTGAATCTGTTAGCAAGATACAGAACCTACGACCTGCGTGCTGTTTTCTGCGCTGGCGACATCAACTTGAAGACAGCAGGTTAGTGAACTGTAACAGAACCTTCGTATTCCACACAGTGCAGTGGAAACAACTAGGCGCCTCACGTGTACTGCATGCACAGAACAAATGTGCTCAGTGACACGTCATCTGCAATAATGCAGAGGAGGTGAAGGAGGATGATCGTTACCAACACCAACAATCAATTCATTCTCCCTTTCTTGCCGTAAGCGCGTATCTGTACCGAATGCCTTTCGGCAGCCAAGGAACACCCATCACCCTGGACGCCTCCCTCTGCGGCGCTCTGCATCTCACGGACGAAGAGAGCGAGCCCGAGTTCCGCGTGTTTGTGGGGGGGGGGGGGGGGGGCACCGCCTGCGTCCGTGGCGGCAGTTTTGGGCCGCGGCGGCTGGCGGAAAGAGAGCAGAGCGCTCGGGCCGGCGTGACGCGAGCACTTCGTTCCGCGGCGCAAAGCAAAGGTCAGCAGCGCGGCGGGCAGAAAAAGACCTGCCCCGCGCTCAGCCGCTGCCGCCGCCGCCGCTTCATTACGGGCGGGCGAGTGTCCGCTCCTTTTATGTCGGGGCGCCTCGCGCATTAGCAGTCGTTGTCCTGCCGGACGGCGGGGGGAGCGGGCAGCGGAGACCGTCGCCGCGGCTGTCATTACCGGCTAGACAGGGGCCCGCACGATTTGCTTGTCGCCTCGACGTGGTCGCGGACTCTGCTGGGCCGCTACGAACTCCCGTCGTTACTCAGCATGAAACGTTCCTTCACTCTCGTCCTCGGAGCTTCCGTTGCGTCGAGCGCGGGTCCATGGTTCGGTTTCGGGAAGGGGGAGGGGGAGGGGTGCGTCACAGATTATTACGGTCCGCCACGCCCCCCCCCCCCTCCCTCACCCCACGTCTATCCCTACAAGCAAATTAATAATAACGGTGAATGGAACAAGAAATGAAAATAATGACAATAAGCAAGCATGACAAACATGTTATACAAATGCAAGAAAACTTCCACATTCAGAAAGCCATTGCTGAATACAAGCATGTGATAAATGAATGTTTTATTTTTACTGCCATGGCGGGTTTCGGGCTACCGTGCCCATCTTCAAATGGCTAACATGAACACTGTAAGTAGGCTGTTTAGGTTTTTATGTTGGTAACGCCACGTAGCACTCTATATGAAAATCACTGACTGCTGTGTGAAGGCTGTGGTTGGTTTGCATTGTTGGAGTATATGCTATTGTAGTGTTGGGCAGTTGGCTATTAACAGCGCGTAGCGTTGCGCAGTTGGAGGTGAGCCGCCAGCAGTGGTGGATGTGGGGAGAGAAATGGCGGAGTTTTAAGAGCGGATGATCTGGACGTGTGTCCATCAGAGACAGTAAATTTGTAAGACTGGATGCCTTGAACTGCTATATATATTATGACTTTTGAATACTATTAAGGTAAATACATTGTTTGTTCTCTATCAACATCTTTCATTTGCTAACTATGCCTATCAGTAGTTAGTGCCTTCAGTAGTTAGAATCTTTTATTTAGCTGGCAGTAGTGGCGCTCGCTGTATTGCAGTAGTTCGAGTAACGAAGATTTTTGTGAGGTAAGTGATTTGTGAAACGTATAGGTTAATGTTAGTCAGGGCCATTCTCTTGTAGGGATTATTGAAAGTCAGATTGCGTTGCGCTAAAAATATTGGCTGTCAGTTTAGTGTTGATCAGAATAGGTAAAGAGCGAAATGTCTGAGTACGTTCAGTTCTGCTCAGATGTTTGAAAATCAAATAATGTAAGAGGTTTATCAGCACAGTATTCATTAATTTTTCTAAGGGGACGTTTTAACATGAACAAACAAACACACATCAGCACAGGTTCCCTACTACACTTACTAAAACAAATGATAAGATAAAAATCGTCCCTCACACACAACCAGGAAAAAAAAGAATCTACCCCCCTTCGCCATCCGCACGCACACACACACACACACAAACACACCCACACACCCACCCACACACACACACAAATATGCATACACAAAGAGATCACAAATACTTGAATAACTACACTCGAAAGTTGGTAATATCATCTTTGGCAATAACACCTGACAGTCGGCAACACAAACCCAAACATTGCATCAAATCACAACTAAATAGCAATAATACACTCCTGGAAATTGAAATAAGAACATCGTGAATTCATTGTCTCAGGAAGGGGAAACTTTACTGACACATTCCTGGGGTCAGATACATCACATGATCACACTGACAGAACCACAGGCACATAGACACAGGCAACAGAGCATGCACAATGTCGGCACTAGTACAGTGTATATCCACCTTTCGCAGCAATGCAGGCTGCTATTCTCCCATGGAGACGATCGTAGAGATGCTGGATGTAGTCCTGTGGAACGGCTTGCCATGCCATTTCCACCTGGCGCCTCAGTTGGACCAGCGTTCGTGCTGGACGTGCAGACCGCGTGAGACGACGCTTCATCCAGTCCCAAACATGCTCAATGGGGGACAGATCCGGAGATCTTGCTGGCCAGTGTAGTTGACTTACACCTTCTAGAGCACGTTGGGTGGCACGGGATACATGCGGACGTGCATTGTCCTGTTGGAACAGCAAGTTCCCTTGCCGGTCTAGGAATGGTAGAACGATGGGTTCGATGACGGTTTGGATGTACCGTGCACTATTCAGTGTCCCCTCGACGATCATCAGTGGTGTACGGCCAGTGTAGGAGATCGCTCCCCACACCATGATGCCGGGTGTTGGCCCTGTGTGCCTCGGTCGTATGCAGTCCTGATTGTGGCGCTCACCTGCACGGCGCCAAACACGCATACGACCATCATTGGCAGCAAGGCAGAAGCGACTCTCATCGCTGAAGACGACACGTCTCCATTCGTCCCTCCATTCACGCCTGTCGCGACACCACTGGAGGCGGGCTGCACGATGTTGGGGCGTGAGCGGAAGACGGCCTAACGGTGTGCGGGACCGTAGCCCAGCTTCATGGAGACGGTTGCGAATGGTCCTCGCCGATACCCCAGGAGCAACAGTGTCCCTAATTTGCTGGGAAGTGGCGGTGCGGTCCCCTACGGCACTGCGTAGGATCCTACGGTCTTGGCGTGCATCCGTGCGTCGCTGCGGTCCGGTCCCAGGTCGACGGGCACGTGCACCTTCCGCCGACCACTGGCGACAACATCGATGTACTGTGGAGACCTCACGCCCCACGTGTTGAGCAATTCGGCGGTACGTCCACCCGTCCTCCCGCATGCCCACTATACGCCCTCGCTCAAAGTCCGTCAACTGCATATACGGTTCACGTCCACGCTGTCGCGGCATGCTACCAGTGTTAAAGACTGCGATGGAGCTCCGTATGCCACGGCAAACTGGCTGACACTGACGGCGGCGGTGCACAAATGCTGCGCAGCTAGCGCCATTCGACGGCCAACACCGCGGTTCCTGGTGTGTCCGCTGTGCCGTGCGTGTGATCATTGCTTGTACAGCCCTCTCGCAGTGTCCGGAGCAAGTATGGTGGGTCTGACACACCGGTGTCAATGTGTTCTTTTTTCCATTTCCAGGAGTGTATGTACATATTCCAGGCCATTGAAGATGCCTTGCAAAAAATAAAGGCGAAACGCGTATGGCACTAAAATTGTGTTTCATTCAATTGTAGTCAGCCGGTCCATAAAGTAAAAATTATCATTATGCGTAATAGCACTCTTATAATAGGTGGTTTATTTCTGACCATACCCGACCCGCCGTATCAGGACTGACGGTCAGAACAGCTGCTGTTATGCGATGTTGCAAGCCGTCGAGGTTCTGTGGTAGAGGTGGAACGTAAGCGTTACCCTTGATGTAGACCCACAAGAGAAAATCGCAAAGCATCAAGTAACCGTGACAGCGCCAATTCAACGGCCGCAACGCGGCCTATCCAGCGACGTGACAACATCTGTCTCAGGCAATCTCGCACTTGCCACGGAAAGCTCTTCGCACACTCACTGCCGACTGGCAATGGGCAAATTATAGCACACAAAACGCCTTCCCTGCCTGGTTCTCCGCCATTTTCAGCAGGTACAGTCGCTGGCGCCCCTTTTGGGGGTTTTCATTACGTTCAAAATAAACTTCGAGAATTAGTCTTTCACGCACGGTATCATCTGGTAGGATATGTCTAGCCATTTACCTACACAAAATTCTTAAACGTTTCATTGACTTAAGAATTCCCATGTACTGACGACTCATGCCTCACTGCGACCGAACCGTTAGCTAACCTCTACAGAAGACGGTTACAGTAGTATCGTAAGGAGATCTCCGCTCCGCTAGTTCATTGGTTCTAAGATCGTGTGAACACTTGAGTTACCTGGCTGACATGACGTAAGCACGAGAAGCGGCGGGCTCTCTTGAGAGGTGTGAAGGTTCCGTTGTCGCGTTGACCTACGGGAAGCGCTCATTGAGGTGCACGAACAGTCATGTCTTGGCTATGTGAGCCAGACAGAACAACAGGCGCCAATTAGTGAGCATTGTTTCTGGCACTGACAGGTGTTTCCTCAGAGAGAATGGGAATGTCACAGCTCATCGCGAATACCATTCACAGGTCGTCCGTCGTTATGACGCTTTGTTTTATATTTGCTGGAAGTGGTATGAGGATGACGTGACACTTCTGCATGCAACTTGACCATAGACGAAGCATTCCGGACTAGTCCCTGCAGGTTCGAATACCACGAAGCTGAGTCACTGCAGCGTAGGTCACCGACTCAGTGAGCTATTAATAATATATGATGAGATCTACTTCTTTGTGCAGTTACGCAGCCACGAATATTTATTCTTGAAATCAGTGTCAGAACGTTGATCGTATAAAGGACGAGACAAAATATCTAAACACTATTTCTCCGTGTAGAATGTTATTTATTGTACGACAACTGCAGCTTTTTACAAGACAGTCCAGTAGCAAATCGCTCACGAGTTACACCCTGTTGCTGTGGGAAATGACAGACATTAAAGTGACAACCTTCGTGTTAAGCTTTCATCTGATAGACACACGTTTGCCATTTTGCTGTGAGTGTTTAGCGTTAATATTACTTCCCGTGGTTTATGTAGTATATTTCTTCAGTATAAACAGTTCAGCACTGAAATGCACTACACAATCAGTTTCTCTAATAATCTGTACACAAGGAAAAAAAAAATACTGTTGTTGTAACTGAAAGAAAGAAGATGATATCCATGCGCCAATAACTGATAGTTAGGCGGCACATGCCGAACTGATATTACAGTGTGCATCGTAATGAGACCTACTGACAGACTAAAACTACGTATACCACACTGGGTCTCGAACCTGGACTCTTGCCTTGTGCAGTCTGCGCCATTGCCAAGTGTAGAAGCGCTCGCATAGGCCATTTCGTTACAGAAATTTCAAGTGGTGCGTCATTTACTGAGCCTGCTCTGCTACTATTCTTTTGTGTGAAAGTAGAGTAGAACTTCCGTGCAACGTTATAAGAGATATGCTTAGGCGCTTCGTCCTATAGCAAACTCAATATGGTTAACTTGCTCGTATCAAAGAGCGGGCATCCGATTGGAACAGATCCTGCTACTTACAACTGATGAAGAATACAGGGCAAATTTTTAACAATAGCAAGTGTCAAGATGCCTTTCGTCGACTAGAATAGTCACAAACGAAGAAACAGAAACTGTAGCATTCTTTGAAATATGTTTTAGGGCTGATACTCAGACGGCTTTTTATGCTAATACCCGTATGAACTATATTCTGTCTAGCATACTGAATGTCTAGTGACGTTTAACTGTGTTATGGAGACGTGAAATCACAGAGGAAAGGAACGCGCTGATTCATTTTTAGATAGAAAGAAAAAAAAATGGATCGCTTCATTTTATTCATAAGTAACAACACCTTAGATTTTCAGACACTGCACTGAAGTGTCTTGAAAACTACTTGAGAAACAAGCAGTAGCTTGTTGTCTGTGGGAACGGAAAGTCGTCCTTAAAGCTTCTTCTTTCAGGACTGCCACAAGGGTCAGTTTTGGGGCCACTATTGTTCTCCTTTTACGTCACTGTTGGTTCTGTCCTTCTGTAAACATCACTTCTATGTCAACGATCTACAGTTCTAGTTGCCAGACATGACGATACCAACACTGCCATCGTCTAGATGATTCGCATTTCTCTGTCTCTCCTTCTGTCAACCTGCCCTCACACCCATTGCCACCAATGACCTCGGTTTAGATCTGACTGCCTGTAATTTGTGTTGGTAGTTCTACTTTCCATGAACGAACATTATTCTACTTCGAAATTTAGGATTTCAATTTTAATGTAATATTTATTATAGCATGTTTGTCGTAACAAACGTAATGTAAAATGTGTACGAGGACATGCTGAAAAATAAAAAATACTACTAACATTCGACATCTTTATTCTTCATGTCTACATATTTATTTCTCGGCGTGGTCACTCTGGCGACGAACACATTTCTCCCAACGAGAGATCAGTTTATTCATGTAGCCACTATAGAATGTGTGACTTTGGCGAAGGAGCCACAACCTCACATATTTTTGCACCGCCTCATCACTATCAAAATGAAGTAAAGCCCTCGAAGATGTTTTTTAGGTTTTGAAACAGATGAAAATCGAATGGAGCCAAGTCAGGGCTGTATGGAGGTTGATTGATGACAATGAACCCAAGGCGTCGGACTGTTGCAGATCCCACAGCGCTCAATATGTTGTCTGGCGTTGTCCTGCTGAAGGAGAGGGTGCCCCACGTGTGGACGAACTTTTCGAATTTATTCTTTCAGTTTTGTGAAGGTCTCTCACGAACTGACGTAACTACGTTACACACTGCAATGTTACACTCTACGTCAGGGAGATCTCTAGCGGCAGATGGTTACAACTTGCGCCAGAGAAGCGGGGAATTCGCCCGAGTAACAAGCGTGGCATGTAACAGCTCAACTGATGCTCAGAATATAATAAAATATTCGAAGGCATTACTTTTCAGCAGGCACTCGTATAAGTGCTTGGAAGATCTTTTGACACGGAAGTGTCAAAAGACCTTGCTTGTATTAATTTTCCTTTATTTATTCCATCTTTTTTTACTAGACCAGTTTCGAAATTAATCAGGCAGAAAAGTATGAAAAAATAAAAGAAAGTTAAAATAAGCAACTTTGTCGACACTTATATCTCAAAATTGAAAATCACAAACGTTTAAGCAGTACAGCATTCAAGCTTAAATATTTTCAACTTTTAAATCTATGAATAACGGTTTCGTAATTAAAAAGTTAATCATTTGCTAGTAGGACTCGTGCATTTAGGGGATCCGCCCAAACTTAATTAGTATACAGACAATCCAGCCATTCCGGGAACCGAGAATCTCGACCATTTTTGGCTGTTATTGACATTGATACTGACAAGATATCGCTTCAGGGATTCCAAAACTGTCGAGAATGTTTTAATTTAAAATTTTAAATCGGTTAACAACTGACCAAAGAAATAGCTTTTCCGCGTGATATTAGGAATTAACAGTTTTCTGATTTTTTTCCCTTTATTTGTACTGTGAAACCTTTCTTCTTGGAAATTTCATGATTTTAGGTCAATGGAAGTACCATATTGGGTTTTTATGGCCTTGGGAGTATCAAAATACGTGACGTTTGTTGTTATTTCACTGACTTAGAAGCCTAACATTTTTACACCATCAAAGGACTATAGGCCTCAGAATGAGACACAAATTTCAACTTGATACATCTCTACGTTCAGCAGGCCGAGGTGGCCGCGCGGTTCTAGGCACTCCAGTCCGGAACCGCGTAACTGCTACGGTCGCAGGTTCGAATTCTGCCTCGGGCATGGATGTGTGTGATGTCCTTAGGTTAGTTAGGTTTAATTAGTTCTAAGTTCTAGGGGACTGATGACCTCAGATGTTGAGTCCCATAGTGCTCAGAGCCATTTGAACATTTGAGCCATCTCTACGTTCCTGAGAAAAATGGGGCTTAACAGACGGACAGATAACAAATGACATTTTTTTCGTGTGATAGAATTATAAATTCAGAATTTTCGGATTTTTCCTTTATTGTACAGTGAAATCTTAATTCTTGCCGAACATCATGATTCTAGACATACAGAAAGTACCGTGTGGGTTTTGATGATATTACGGTATATTATTAATTTTTGCTTTTGGACCGTCGAAGTACAATTGAATGAAACACAATTTTCGTGCCATACGCATTTCGCCTTTATTCTCTGCAAGGAATCTTCAGTGGCAGGTTCCGTGGATTTTATGCATGTTGCGTTTTTGTTCCATTTTCGGCGCTGTTCTTCTTCTTATAGTTGCCATTTGGGTTTTGTTTTCCACACTTCACAGCACTAGGAACTAAACACTTGTTTCGATACAAAGCAAGTGTTCAGTTCCTACTGCTGTGAAGTGTGGAAAACCAAAACATAGCATGAAAACAAGTGTTCAGTTCCTAGCACTGTGAAGTGTGGAAAACAAAAACGCACATGGCAACTATGAGAAGAAGAAGAAGAAGAACAGCGCCGAAAATGGAACAAAAACACATGTAGAAAATCATCCACGGAACCTGCCACTGAAAATGCCTTTCAGAGGATAAAGGAGAAACGCGTAACGCGCATGGCACGAAAATTGTGTACCATATACACTCCTGGAAATGGAAAAAAGAACACATTGACACCGGTGTGTCAGACCCACCATACTTGCTCCGGACACTGCGAGAGGGCTGTACAAGCAATGATCACATGCACGGCACAGCGGACACACCAGGAACCGCGGTGTTGGCCGTCGAATGGCGCTAGCTGCGCAGCATTTGTGCACCGCCGCCGTCAGTGTCAGCCAGTTTGCCGTGGCATACGGAGCTCCATCGCAGTCTTTAACACTGGTAGCATACCGCGACAGCGTGGACGTGAACCGTATGTGCAGTTGACGGACTTTGAGCGAGGGCGTATAGTGGGCATGCGGGAGGCCGGGTGGACGTACCGCCGAATTGCTCAACACGTGGGGCGTGAGGTCTCCACAGTACATCGATGTTGTCGCCAGTGGTCGGCGGAAGGTGCACGTGCCCGTCGACCTGGGACCGGACCGCAGCGACGCACGGATGCACGCCAAGACCGTAGGATCCTACGCAGTGCCGTAGGGGACCGCACCGCCACTTCCCAGCAAATTAGGGACACTGTTGCTCCTGGGGTATCGGCGAGGACCATTCGCAACCGTCTCCATGAAGCTGGGCTACGGTCCCGCACACCGTTAGGCCGTCTTCCGCTCACGCCCCAACATCGTGCAGCCCGCCTCCAGTGGTGTCGCGACAGACGTGAATGGAGGGACGAATGGAGACGTGTCGTCTTCAGCGATGAGAGTCGCTTCTGCCTTGCTGCCAATGATGGTCGTATGCGTGTTTGGCGCCGTGCAGGTGAGCGCCACAATCAGGACTGCATACGACCGAGGCACACAGGGCCAACACCCGGCATCATGGTGTGGGGAGCGATCTCCTACACTGGCCGTACACCACTGGTGATCGTCGAGGGGACACTGAATAGTGCACGGTACATCCAAACCGTCATCGAACCCATCGTTCTACCATTCCTAGACCGGCAAGGGAACTTGCTGTTCCAACAGGACAATGCACGTCCGCATGTATCCCGTGCCACCCAACGTGCTCTAGAAGGTGTAAGTCAACTACCCTGGCCAGCAAGATCTCCGGATCTGTCCCCCATTGAGCATGTTTGGGACTGGATGAAGCATCGTCTCACGCGGTCTGCACGGCCAGCACGAACGCTGGTCCAACTGAGGCGCCAGGTGGAAATGGCATGGCAAGCCGTTCCACAGGACTACATCCAGCATCTCTACGATCGTCTCCATGGGAGAATAGCAGCCTGCATTGCTGCGAAAGGTGGATATACACTGTACTAGTGCCGACATTGTGCATGCTCTGTTACCTGTGTCTATGTGCCTGTGGTTCTGTCAGTGTGATCGTGTGATGTATCTGACCCCAGGAATGTGTCAATAAAGTTTCCCCTTCCTGGGACAATGAATTCACGGTGTTCTTATTTCAATTTCCAGGAGTGTAGTTGTAGTTAGAAGGCCCAAGAGTAAAAGTATCAGTATACCGTAATATTACACGCAACTGAGGAAGACAGGACTACAAATGTTGAAGATGTTTAATGAGTGAGTTTGCGAGTATGAAAGTACGTGACATAAGTGGCCTTATCTTTTAGGCGCATTGCCTTAGAAACTTATATTTATTTATTACGCCGCTAAGTGGCTACAGAGCTTAGTATGTGACAGAAATTTCATCTTGAGACCTCTACCCATTCCTGAGAAAAATAGGATGAAACAGACGAACGGACGGACGGACAGATAGGCAGATAACAAATAGAATTTTTTTCTTTTGATACAATTATAGATTAAAATTTTCCGTTTTTTCCTTTCGCTGTAGTGTGAAACCTTGCTTCTTGGCAAATTTCCTGATTTTAGGTCAACGAGAAGTACCGTTTAGGTTTAGATGTGCGGGTTTGCGAGTATCAAATATGTGACGTAAATGGCCTCGTATCTTCCGACTGCATTGACTTAAACGCTCCGTATTTTTACTTGGACAGGAGACCGTGGACTTTAATATGTGACACAAACTGCGACTTTATATGTCTCGCCGTTCCCGAGAAAAAGGGATTTGAACAGTCGGACGGACAGACAACAAAGTCATCCTATAAGGCACTGGTTCCCAATCTTTCTGAAACCATTACCCCCATGTGCAGTCACATATTAGCTACCCCCCCCCCCCCCTCTCTCTCATGCCGCCCCCTTCCCCCCCCATAATCAAACTTAGCATCCAAGTAAACTTCTGAATGAAAAAGAACTTTCTCGGAATACTTTTATTACTAAAATAGCGAAGAGGTAAAAGACATTTAGTTTTTGTAGGCGTTGCATTAAACCACCAAGTAATGAGACAACGAGACTACTACTGCTTATTTCCAACAACCTTTTTTATGGGATGATGAAGTAATTCTCAGCGCCTGGTGAGTGCTAGCTACAACTCCTTCTCAGAAAAGAAAGTGGAGAGTAGACACCTATTACAAAACATGCTTCCTTCGCGCAACTCCTCTCTGTAGCGACACTCACTTCATCCATTTCAAATCAACCACGGTATAATGTGGGCACTATACTTCGGACTACCGCTAGTAAATCTTTTTACTTCTGGACTTCTTACTTCTGAGACGGGTACAGTCTGGAACCGCGCGACCGCTACGGTCGCAGGTTCGAATCCTGCCTCGGGCGTGGATGTGTGTGATGTCCTTAGGTTAGTTAGGTTTACGTAGTTCTAAGTTCTAGGGGACTGATGACCTTAGAAGTTGAGTCCCATAGTGCTCAGAGCAATTTGAACTTATGAAACGGGAAAAATTGGAAGTTTTCAGTTTGCCAATACTTTGTATCTGACCACCAAAATTAATAATAATAATAATAATAATAATAATAATAATAATAATACAGTAGTATATTAGCGATTGCACATTTAC
Organism: Schistocerca nitens; assembly: GCF_023898315.1. Taxonomy (NCBI): domain Eukaryota; kingdom Metazoa; phylum Arthropoda; class Insecta; order Orthoptera; family Acrididae; genus Schistocerca; species Schistocerca nitens. The sequence goes on along the minus strand of NC_064620.1, from coordinate 100,157,996 downwards.
CATTGTGTTGCGCTGTCAATTAGACTTTATTGTTGTGAAGCGAATAATGAAGCAATTTCTGGTCTACTGCTAGAACCACCTAAGGAGAAGGCATTTTCGTTAGGTGTTTAAGCATATGTGATATATGTGTCTCATTTTTACAGCCGTGCGCGTGCGGTACAACGTACTTGAGTAGTGGCTGGGGTATGCACGGAAGATGATGTTCATACATTCGTTTCACAAACTGTGACCTCCACCTCATTCTGTCATGCGTTAATGCTGTATTTGGAAGAAAAATATAGTCATTGGTAACTTGTATAGTCAATGCCAGCAGCCTTGCCGCAGTGGTAACATCGGTTGCCGTCAGGTCACCGAAATTAAGCGCTGTCGGGCTTGGCTGGCACTTAGATGGCTGATAGTCCGGGTCTGCTGAGCGTTGCGGGCAAGCGGAGAGCAATGAACCCTTGAGAGGCCAACTGAGAAGCTACTCGACTGAGAAGCAGTGGCTCCGGCCACGAAAACTGACAATGGCCAGGAGAGGGTGTGCTGATAACATGCCCCCCCATATCCTCATCCAGTGACCTCTATCGGCTGAGGATGACACGGTGGTCGTTTGGTACCGTTGTTCCCAGCCCTGTTCAGATGGATTCAGTATTAGAGTTCTGTGAAATGGTGGTAATTGAACTCTTATATTGTTAACCCTCAAAAAATTTCGTTTTGCCCCTCGGGAGGAGATTAGGAACCATTGCTATCAGGGTTCCGTTGTCACCTATTGAGCTGTGTTGTTGCTGTGGTCTTCAGTCCAGAGACTGGTTTGATGCAGCTCTCCATGCTACTGTATCCTGCGCAAGCGTCTTCATCTCCGAATAACTTCTGAATCTGCTTTTTGTATTCATCTCTTGGTCTCCCTCTACGATTTGTACCCTCCACGCTTCCCTCGAATACTAAAGTGGTGATCCCTTGATGCCTCAGAACATGTCCTACCAACCGATCCTTTCTTCTAGTCTAGTTGTGCCACAAACTCCTCTTCTCCCCAATTCTATTCAGTAGCTCCTCATTAGTTATGCGATCTACCCCACTAATCTTCAGCATTCTTCTGTAGCACCACATTTCGAAAGCTTCTATTCTCTTCTTGTCTAAACTATTTATCGTCCACGTTTCACTTCCATACATGGCTACACTCCATACAAATACTTTCAGAAATGACTTCCTGACACTTAAATCTATACTCGATGTTAACAAATTTTTCTTCTTCAGAAACGCTTTCCTTGCCATTGCCAGTCTACATTTTATATCTTCTCTACTTCGACCATCATCAGTTATTTTGCTCCCGAAATAGAAAAACTCATTTACTAGCTTAAGTGTCTCGTTTCCTAATATAATTCCCTCATCATCACCTGATTTAATTCGGCTACATTCCATTACCTCGTTTTGCTTTTGTTGATGTTCATCTAATATCCTCCTTTCAAGCCACTGTCCATTCCGTTCAGCTGCTCTTCCAGGTCCTTTGCAGTCTCTGGCAGAAATACAACGTCATCGGCGAACCTCAAAGTTTTTATTTCTTCTCCATGGATTTTAATACCTACTCCGAATTTTTCTTTTGTTTCCTTTACTGCATGCTCAATATATAGATTGAATAACATCAGGGATAGGCTACAAACCTGTCTCATTCCCTCCCCAACCACTGCTTCCCTTTCATGCTCCTCAACTCTTATAACTGCCAGCTGGTTTCTGTACAAATTGTAAATAGCCTTTCGCTCCCTATATTTGCCCCCTACCACCTTGAGAATTTGACAGAGAGTATTCCAGTCAACATTGTCAAAAGCTTTTTCTAAGTCTACAAATGCTAGAAACGGAGGTTTGTCTTTCCTTAAACTGTCTTCTAAGGTAAGTCGTAGGGTCCGATTGCCTCGCGTATTCCAACATTCCTACGGAATCTAAACTGATCTTCCCCGTCTACCAGTTTTTCCATCCGTTTGAGGTACGCAACCCTAAAACACAGCGCAATATTTGAGAGTGGCCGTTAGCTGCTAGCACTGCCGCTGCTCAGACGCTTGTCTAGTTTCGCAGGCGGTGATCCCCGCGAGGCAAGCGCGGCCCCAGCAGCGGCGAGTAGTTTTTTGTTGACGCAGCGCACGGACGCGGCCGCTGATCTCAGGTGGCGCGTGGGCGGAGTGCGACCGCGACGGCAGCCGTTCGCAGAAGCGCGCGTCACCGCTCGCTCCGTGCGCCGCCGCTCCGGCATGACGGAAGGCGCCGCGCCAGTATTCTGCACCGTCTCGCCACCCTTCCCCAGGCACCCGATACACTAACTTTGAAATCGAACCCAGGGGATCACTACATTGCGTTCCCAGCATAGCGGCGTTGCGAGTTTAAGCTGCCGCTATGGTGGTCGTTCCTAACGTTCCTCCCTGAGCTGCGCTCGACCTCTTCAGAGGTGCTCTTGGTTCCGCTGAGTCTTGCCGTGAAAGTCTCTATTGTATGACTGCGAGTTTAGTTCACTGTATCTGTTCAAGTGTGTCAATAGCGTACAGAAAGCATTAGATAATTGTTGACCAGGGCGTGCAAAACTTGACGAGTGCACAATGTGCTCGGCTTTTCTCGGCATTACTCGGTACGTCTCGGCTTTATTCGGTCCTTTTCGGTATAGCCCGACACTTGATTTAGCAGTGCGAAGTGGTGCCTTCTTCCGGCATCTGGTGCAACTTTACTTTGGTCTGCACAGCTGTCTTCAGTTCGGCAGAATCATGCTGTAAGCGCTGTTTATCCTTCGCTGTTTACTCGTGGCATAAAGAATGTTTATATATACTAAGATGGTGTCTGTTCTATCGGACATGTCCATCTTAGTATGTATACAGTTAAGGCTCACCGGCCAATTGACCATCTTCTTCTTCTGTGCAGATGCACAGTGCCCGAACTCTTACGGGAATCGGCAACGCGCCGCGATTATTGAGTATAATGGGCGGGGGCACTACGAATATAGTGCGGGACAATACGTTGAGAATGTTAGTTTCGCGGCAGGCGTGGTAGAGATAAATCCCTGCAGTCGCACTATCCTCTGTGTCCTCGGTGGCTCAGATGGATAGAGCGACTGCCATTTAAGCAGGAGATCCCGGGTTCGAGTCCCGGTCGGGGCACACATTTTCATGTGTCCCCGTTGACGTATGTCAACGCCTGTAAGCAGCTAAGGATTTTCATTCAATTGTAATAAAGAAAGTTCACACGTCCAGCGGCTGTTTGCTACAGTGGAAGCGTCTAAAAAGAAAATCGCACTTTCGAAGGGGTAAGGATCACCGTCAATTTTCCTAAACTCGCTGGAGTTAAAGAACACGCGAATTTTGAGCAATCTATTATGTCGTTAAAAGAATGACGAGAGTATTTTTCTAAACGTTAGAGGCACTGCCAGTCTTACATCTGTTCCTGACCTGCTTTCGTGAGCGTTTGTCATTTCAGTTCGGAGCGCCGATGTGCCTCTGCAGATTGAACTGCTCGGTCTGCAATGTGTGACACACGGGTTCTCTTACATTAAATCTAACAAGAAGCTCAAGGTTGTTTTCCTCGTAAACAGTTTCCATGTCTCCATAATGAGGCTGCAAAAATGCTATCATTGTTGTGATCGACACCATGTGCATGAAAGGCTTTTTTTCGATTATGAAACTCAGTACGTGGCAACCCGACTGACGAAAATCTGCGAAACTGTATCCCGATGTCCGTGTGCGGACAGTTTGCGCCAGATATAAATTTTGTGATGTCTACAGCGCGCCAAAAATAATTAAATAATACTAAAAACTGGTGAGTGTTGTTGCGAACTATGAAATACGAAAAAAGCCGCATACTGCATACGGCACTTTTACAGCCCCCCCCCCCCTTTCTTGTTCAGCGAGTGGATCACACAATGCAAGAAAATCGTCTGTGGCCGGCCGCTGTGGTCGAGCGGTTCTAGGCGCTTCAGTCCGAAACCACGCGGCTGCTCCGGTCGCAGGTTCGAATCCTGCTTCGGGCATGGATGTGTTTGATGTCCTTAGGTTAGTTAGATTTAAGTACTTCTAAGTCTAGGGGACTGATGACCTCAGATGTTAAGTCCCATAGTGCTTAGAGCCATTTGAACCATTTGAAATCGTCTGTGAAAGGCAATTCAGAAGAAGCGAAGAGTAATTCTGTCATTTGGCATTGTCCATCTTGATGATAATGCTCGGCCGCACACTGCAGATGCAATAACACATTCCTGCAGCGGCCGGCCGGTGTGGCCGAGCGGTTCTATGCGCTACAGTCTGGAACCGCGCGACCGCTACGGTCGCAGGTTCGAATCCTGCCTCGGGCATGGATGTGTGTAATGTCCTTAGGTTTAAGTAGTTCTAAGTTCTAGGGGACTGATGACCTCAGAAGTTAAGTCCCATAGTGCTCAGAGCCATTTGAACTCCTGCAGCATACCGCATGTAGCACTTTTGCAGTCCCCTCCTCCTGTTCCCGATCACACAGTGAGGTGTAGAGAGATTCTCACTCACACACATGTACGTCACCGAGCGAGGTGGCACTGTGGTTAGCACACTGGACTCGCATTCGGGAGGACGACGGTTCAGACCCCCGTCCGGCCATCCTGATTAAAGTTTTCCGTGATTTCCCTAAATGAAAATGCCGGGATGGTTCCTTTAAATGGCACGGCCGACTTCCTTCCCCATCCTTCCCTAATCCAATAGGACCGATGAAATCACTGTTTTGTCCTCTCTCCCGAATCAACTAACCAACAAGCACGCACATGCTTTAGATGTTACATCAGATAGAGGGGCGGAGCGGTGGGGGTGGGGGAATTATGTTACTCCGCATTGCTGTAAAAAGGAAAGACTAATTAGGTCAATCATTTAACACTCTTTGTGAGGAGCGAACTGACGATGAGTTTGTATGGCCAGGAAAACGGGCCCCCAGTCTGTTAGAGGCACGAGGGTTACCAGTGTCAGACAGTCCTATATGAAGAATGGAAATGGAAATCGTTCAAAGTGCCAAATCTGACAGGAGAATTAAAAACAATGTATTTCTGTTTGTACATAATTGATTTATGTCCAAAAAAGTAAGACGATATCAAAATAATATGCTGCTTAGAACAACAAAATAAATACTTGTAATATATAAAATATATATACATTATATAGGTTGGTTGGTTGGTTGGTTGGTTTGGGGAAGGAGACCAGACAGCGTGGTCATCGGTCTCATAGGATTAGGAAAGGACGGGGAAGGAAGTCGGCCGTGCCCTTTCAGAGGAACCATCCCGGCATTTGCCTGGAGTGATTTAGGGAAATCACGGAAAACCTAAATCAGGATGGCCGGACGCGGGATTGAACCGTCGTCCTCCCGAATGCGAGTCCAGTGTCGAACCACTGCGCCACCTCGCTCGGTATACATTATATATATTATAAAATATATATAATTATATATAAACTTCTCCTTCACAGGCCATGAAGGCCCAAAGGTACTGACTGGCCGCCGTGTCATCCTCAGCCCACAGGCGTCACTGGATGCGGATATGGAGGGGCATGAGGTCAGCACATCGCTCTCCCGGCCATATGTCAGTTTCCGAGACCGGTGCCGCTACTTCTCAATCAAGTAGCTCCTCAGTTTGCCTCACAAGGGCTGAGTGCACCCCACTTGCCAGCAGCGCTAGGCAGAACGGATGGTCACCCATCGAAGTGCTAGCCCAACCCGGCAGCGCTTAACTTCGGTGATCTGACGGGAACCGGTGTTACCACTACGGCAAGGCAGTTGGCCATATAATTATATATAATATATATATTATTCGAATCCATGTCTCCTTCTTAGTAGGTTGTATGAGCCCAGTAAGCAGGATATATGAGCCTAGCAAGCAGCAACCTGGGTTCGAATCCCATCCCGGCACAAATTTTCAACTTACCTCATTGATTTCAATCAATGCTCGCTAGCAGCCAATCTCTGCAATTCCTTTGTGTGTAAATAAATGCATTATTAAGGACTTTCCAAGTGCCACACCAAAAGACTGACCGGTTGTAGGAGCCAATAAGAAGTTTGCAAACAATAAAAACACCAACCAGCCGCTGTTAATAACGCTGTTTATTTAAACAAATAGCGACGTTATCTGTCTCGCGCCGACAGGTTCATCTTGGGACGGCTGTTCACGTTTATATGAAATTTGTTTATATACATTAGTTGTCGGCTGTTTTTTTCCAACAACATGCCGGCCAGAGTGGCCGAGCGGTTCTAGGCACTACAGTCTGGAACCACGCGACCGCTACGGTCGCAGGTTCGAATCCTGCCTCGGGCATGGATGTGTGTGATGTCCTTAGGTTAGTTAGGTTTAAGAAGTTCTAAGTTCTAGGGGACTGATGACTTCAGAAGTTAAGTCCCATAGCGCTCAGAGCCATTTAAACCATTTTTGAAGCCAACAACTAATATAAACAACAACAAATGTCAACAACAATTGCACTGGCGCAGTCAGGCCTGATGATGAAACATTATAGTTTAAAAATCTATCATTGTCAATTAAATACCACCAATAAAACAGCTGAATTGATTGTCTGATAACAGTATATGAGTAACAATACCTGTTTCCATATTGTTGAGCTCAAAAGGAGCCTCGAAACATGAACTTACCATTATGATCTATTACGTCGATTATGATTATTTACGAAAATTACGATTCACACGACCACTGGAATCGCTTGGAATTAGTTGCAAAGATGAAGAGAAAAACAATGGGACAGAGGGTGCAGACTGCAGAAAACGCTGCCCCTGCAGACGAAACAGTGCAGTCGTCTGTCACAGGCAACGTGCCACCAAACTGACGCTCCTCTCACCAGTACTGGGAAATTATCTTTCCTGTCGATAGGCTTCTTCGTGGTTAACCAGGCGAAGAAAGCGTAGAAAATCTTTTGCTCCGAATAGTGCCACATAAATGGCTTCGGTAATTGTACATTAGGCTATGTACTTGAAGTTGTAACTACCGATGAGTAATAGATTTACGGATATGAGAGGACGATAAATTTCTCGCAATTACTCCCCGTCATTCCCGAAGATTAAGCACCTGTCACAATCAAGTGAGCAGAAATTACAGGAAACGATGGTCGGGACGTTCTTTGCAAAGCTCTCCTGTGACAAGAATATTACTTCAAACAAACAAACAAAAATCAACTAAGTGCAGAATAGTTCACAGCTGTTATTCTACAGCAAGTGTTTCGTTATAGTAAAGAAATACAGCCATGTACCGGACAGATGAAATTTTATAGCGTCACAGAAATACTTCAGCGTACAGAACATGCCATCTGCTACATCTACATGTCCACACATTCTCCACAAGCATGGTGGAGGCGGCCATACTGCAAATGGAGCTACTGAAAAACAATTGTCTATAAACCTCCGGTTCGAATCCCAACCCGGCACAAATTTTCAACTTTCCTCATTGATTTCAATCAATGCTCTCTCGCGTCCAATCTCTGCAATTGCTTTGCGAAAAATTTACGTTGGTGGCAGTAGAATCGTTCTCTAAATTTTCTCTACAGCGTTTCGCGAAAAGGACATCATCTTCCTTGTAAGGATTCCCATTTCAGTTCACAAAGTATCTCTGCAATATTAGCTTAATATTGGTAACAAACCTAGCCGCTCGCCTCTGAATTGCTTCGATGTCTTCCTTTAAGTCTATCTAATGGGTATCCCAAACACTCGAGCAATACTCAAGAGTGGGTCCCACAAGTGTTCTGTATGAGGTCTCCTTTACAGATGACTTACATTTTCCTAAAATTCTCAACCATTCACTTTCTCTACAACCGACCTCACGTGCACATTCCATTTCGTGGCGATTTGTAACGTTACGCCTAGATAATTAACAGACGTCACCGTGTCAAGCACCACACGATTAATACTGTTTTCTGACAATACATGATTGTTTTTCCTGCTCATCTTCATTGGCTTACATTTTTCCACATTTACAGCAAGCTGCCATTCGTAGCACCAAATAGAAATTCTATCCATGGCATCTTGTTTGGACCTTACAAAAGAAACTCGCCGTTCTTCCAGACCGTACGCTATAACATATACAATAGTTCATTGTGGTGATCAGATTTAGAAAGAATGATTTTTAGGGGCGCAAGCTGCTTTCCCAGCATACGAAAAGAACTTAACTGCTAAACAATAATACGTGCCCCACATAACGCATCCCGGCAACAACAGTGACAAAACTAAAAAATGGAATACTTGAGAAAACTCAACTTCAATAATTAATTCTATAAAACTACTACGGAAATAGTGTAACCTTCCTTTAAACTTCACGTAAGTATCGTTGGCGGTAAATTCCGTTACATTTTTGGTGCACTATGGGACACTTCACAAGTACTTTTCCGTGACATAAACTAAAGATACCGTTTCTCGACTTGTGTCGTTTTTCTTGCCAGAGAGCGATATGATTCTAAAAATGAAATGAAAAAAAGGAAGATATAAATGTAATGCCCGATAGCGAGTAGTGTGACAGTATAAATGTAGCTACAGTTCATTGAAAGTAGTATAAAAATCTTGAAATTAATGGCGCTATTTATTTTTCTTTGAATTTAATGTGTTTTGGATTGTAAACTGGATCTTGGTTAAATATGTAATTCCCGGATTTTACACAAGAAACTGAAATCTTTCCTTGAATTCTTTTTTCTGTTTGGTGCACATAATTCATCTACGTTAACTGCGAACATTTTACCTAAGGCTTAACTGTTGTGAACATCGCTGGAAATACATGAATAGTTGTAACCACTTTACTGTACTTCCCATTATGTGTTTTGGATGATTATACCGCAGTTATCAGAAGGATATATCTCAATATTAAAAAGACATATTGTGTACACAATGTTTGTTTATCTTAGTTTATAGAAAAGGTTCAAAATGGTTCAAATGGCTCTGAGCACTATGGGACTTAACTTCTGAGGTCATCAGTCCCCTAGAACTTAGAACTACTTAAACCTAACTAACCTAAGGACATCACACACATCCATGCCCGAGGCAGGATTCGAACCCGCGACCGTAGCGGTCGCGCGGTTCCAGACTGTAGCGCCTAGAACCGCTCGGCCACACCGACCGACATAGAAAAAGTCTATAATGTAAATACGACTCAGGAAAGCGGACTCTGACCACAGAGAATGCCACAATTTCCTAGAAGGACCGTGTCCAAAAATCGTCTACGTTTGGTTACTTTAAAGTAATGCACCCCAGAAACGTGTAGAGGAAAGTTGTATAAAGGTAAATGTTCCCAGTTTTTTGTGTTTTGCAACTGATCTTTAACCCTTTCACTATCACCTGGACGTGTGTGTGTGTGTGTGTGTGTGTGCGTCACCCCAGTTTCTTAGAGAACCAGTGCGAATTTGCAACACGTTATTGCCTTGTATCAACGTCCCACTGGTAGAGTGAAGCCTGCTAATAGTTTGTAGAATTCTTATAATTATAGCTTGCACCTATAGGTTGTGTTTTCTTCAGGTTTCATCGTAACCCTTCTGTTCCGTGTTGTGGAATCGAATTCCTTCGCACCTGCAGACAGGCAACTCAAGGAAGAGATTTGCAAAGCCGGCTGCTCTTGTGTGTCAACGAATAACTGCGGGCACGTATTGACATTTTGTGTGTCATAAACGGTGCCCGTAATGATCACCTGAAATGCAAATTACTAACTTGGAGAGACGCTACATCCCCCGATGCGCGTTTGTTTTTGTATATTTTGTAGTGTATATACAGGCGTCTTCTGAAACCCTGAGGGCTGCTATGAATAACCCTGATGTCCCACCCCTCCCCACACTGTGAAACGAAACGCCGGATAAAATTTTTCCATGCTGTCATTTCTGTCTACAACATTAATTACAGTACCCATAAAAAATGTTCAAATGTGTGTGAAATCTTACGGGAGTTAACTGCTAAGGTCATCAGTCCCTAAGCTTACACACTATTTAACCTAAATTATCCTATTGACAAACACACACACCCATGCCCGAGGGAGGACTCGAACCTCCGCCGGGACCAGCCGCACAGTCCATGACTGCAGCGCCGTAGACCGCTCGGCTAATCCCGCGCGGCTACAGTACCCATAGATCAGTGACTTTCACTCCGAAAAGAAACTGGCGGTGAAAGAGCTACAGAATGGCACCACAGCAACACCAAAAGTTGTTGGGATGTATATTCTGTCTTATAAGAAATAAATATGCATTACTGCAGGCTTTGGTGGTTTTTTTAAATACGCTGAAACTGTGCAGTTATGAGAACAGAAAATATTTGATACGACTACGTCGTCCTTTTTTTTTGTACCTGAAGACCGCACTTTTTACATGTTTTGCGTTTGCCAAAGGTGTTGTTCACATACGGTAAATTGTTGGTACTTTTTTCCTCCTCCCTTTTCGATAAGTTTCCAGAACATGCTGTGTGAGATGTATGGACAATTTTTCCACTGAAAGTTTCGTCGCAGACCGCGCAGTGTAAAGAGGAGGAGAACACAGAACACCATCTGTGTACGAACGATTGTCGTCGTTGGCTCATATAACGTGTTTTGAAGTGAGTTCATCGACGTATCGTATGACGGGTCTTGTAGTGGGGGCATACTATCACGTGATTTATCTCATAGTAAGTGCACGCTATCATTGTCCCCTCGTGAAGCGGGTCTCGCTTCTAAACTGACTCACTCCTGTGAGGGAGACAAATGGGGTCATGTACACAACACCAGTTCAAAGTTTGTCGTAATTCCTCTTGTAAGATCCGGCTGCGCGGCAGCCGCTTATTGCGGCGGCACGTCGCGCCCTGCCCGGGAATCGATGCCACGGCCTCCGTGTTCCAAGGCTGGCTGCAGCGTGGCTGCGAGGCCGTGCATGCGTTTCATACGCCGGTGCAGCGGCTGCTGCCCAGACGTACGTAGAGAACGGACGCTGTTAAGAGTTCTTTGGGGTGCTCTGACGTAGGAACATTCGCGCGGAGTCTATTGTTGGCTTCACCTACATCTACGAGGGCCGTTCAGAAAGTAACCTCCGGTTGACTTAAAAAAATACACCAAGTTAAATAAAAATATTTTAATATATACATCTTACAACTACATCTTTGCACTATTTTTCTACATAGTCTCCATAGCGATTGAGGCACTTATCGTATCTCTTCACAAGCTTTGAAATTCCTTCTGCATAAAAATCACCCGCTTGTGCCTGGAGCCAGCCTCTGACCGCATCTTTGAGCTCTTCGTCGTCATCAAACCGCTGTGACCCGAGCCATTTCTTCAAATGCATGAAGAGGTGATAATCACTTGGCGCCAGGTCTGGGCTGTAAGGTGGACGGTTGATAACGTCCCACTTGAAGGACTCGAGAAGGGCCGTTGTTCTGCGAGCAGAGTGAGGACGGGCGTTATCGTGCAAAAAAACGATACCGGAAGTCAGCATACCACGGCGTTTGTTCTGTATAGCCCGTCGTAACTTTTTTATTGTTTCACAGTACACGTCTTGATTAATGGTCGTACCACGTTCCATGAATTCAACCAACAACACCCCTTTGGCATCCCAAAACACCGTTGCCATCAGTTTTCTGGCAGAAAAATCTTGCGAGGCTTTTCTTGGTTTGGTAGGCGAATTTGAATGTGCCCACATCTTTGATTATTCTTTTGTCTCAGGGTTCACGTACTTAATCCAGGTTTCGTCACCGGTCACGATTCTGTTTAACAATGGTTCTCCTTCGTCCTCATAACGTGACAGAAAGTCTAATGCAGAGGCCATTCTTTGAGTTTTGTGGTGGTCGGTAAGAATTTTGGGCACCCATCGTGCACAGAACTTACGGTAACCCAATCTTGCTGTCACTATCTCGTACAAGAGAGTCTTAGAAATCTGTGGAAAACCAGTAGACAACTCCGACATTGAGAAACGTCGATTTTCACGAACTTTTGCATCAACTGTCTGAACGAGTTCGTCAGTCACCAATGATGGTCTACCACTCCTCTCTTCATCATGAACGTTTTCTCGTCCACTTTTAAATAAACGTACCCATTCACGGACAACTCCTTCACTCATAACTCTTGGTCCGTACACGGCACAAAGCTCATGATGAATAGCTGCTGCAGAATATCCTTTGGCTGTAAAAAACCTTATGACAGCACGCACTTCACATTTGGCGGGGTTTTCTATTGCAGCACACATTTCAAACTGCCACAAAAACTAAACTAGCGCAGGTACGACGTTCACTCGACCACGGCTTGATGCCGACTGACCTGTTGAGTGCGTGAACGCACAGATGGCGTCGCTACTCCCCCCACAACCCGCACTGTGACCAATCGGAGGTTACTTTCTGAACCGCCCTCGTACATACATACTCTGCAAGCCACCGTACGGTGCGTGGCGGGTAGTACCTTGTACCACTACTAGTCATTTACTTCCTTGTTCCGTTCGCAAGCACAGAGTGATGGAAAAACGACAGTCTAAATGCCTGCGTATGACCTCTAATTTCTCTTATGTCATCTTCGTGGTTTTAACTCGAAATGCACGATGGCGGCAGTAGAATCGTTCTGCAGTTATCTTTAAATGCTGGTTCTCTAAATTTGCTCAGTAGTATTCCTCGAAAAGAACGTCGCCTTCCGTGCAGGGATTTCCATCTGAGTTCCCGAAGCATCTCTGTAATAATTGCGTCTTGTTCGAACCTACTGGTAACAAATCTAGCAGTCTGCCTCTGAACTGCCTCAGTGCCTTCCTTTTTATCGGACCAGGTGCCGATCCAAAACACTCGAACAGTACTCAAGAGCGTGTCGCACTGGAGGTGTATGAACGGTCTTCTTTGCAGATGAACCGTATCTTCCTAAAATTCTCCCAATAAACCGAAGTCGGCCGTTCACCTTCGCTACTACAATTCTTACAAAAAAAAAAAAAAAAATGGTTCAAATGGCTCTGAGCACTATGGGACTTAACTTCTGAGGTCATCAGTCCCCTTGAACTTAGAACTACTTAAACCTAACTAACCTAAGGACATCACACACACCCATGCCCGAGGCAGGATTCGAAACAGCGACCGTAGCGGTCGCTCGGTTCCAGACTGTAGCGCCTAGAACCGCTCGGCCACCCCGGCCGGCACAATTCTTACATGCTCGCTCCATTTCACATCGCTTTGCGACGCTACACCAAGATATTTAAATGACGTCGCTATGTCAGGCAGCACACTGCTAACATTATATTCTAACATTACGGGCTTGTTTTCCTGCTCATCTGCGTTAGCTTACATTTTTCTACATTTAGAGCTAGCTGCCATTCAACACACCAATTAGAAATTTTGTCTACAAGAGACCTTTGGAGATAAGAGAACCACTTCTATGAACATCAAGAGCTCAGATGGAAACCCAGTTCTAAGCAAAGAAGGGAAAGCAGAAAGGTGGAAGGAGTATATAGAGGGTCTATACAAGGGCGATGTACTTGAGGACAATATTATGGAAATGGAAGAGGATGTAGATGAAGATCAAATGGGAGATACTATACTGCGTGAAGAGTTTGACAGAGCACTGAAAGACCTGAGTCGAAACAAGGCCCCCGGAGTAGACAACATTCCATTGGACTACTGACGGCCTTGGGAGAGCCAGTCCTGACAAAACTCAACCATCTGGTGAGCAAGATGTATGAAACAGGCGAAATACCCTCAGACTTCAAGAAGAATATAATAATTCCAATCCCAAAGAAAGCAGGTGTTGACAGATGTGAGAATTACCGAACAATCAGTTTAATAAGCCACAGCTGCAAAATACTAACACGAATTCTTTACAGACGAATGGAAAAACTGGTAGAAGCCGACCTCGGGGAAGATCAGTTTGGATTCCGTAGAAATACTGGAACACGTGAGGCAATACTGACCTTACGACTTATCTTAGAAGAAAGATTAAGGAAAGGCAAACCTACGTTTCTAGCATTTGTAGACTTAGAGAAAGCTTTTGACAATGTTGACTGGAATACTCTCTTTCAAATTCTTAAGGTGGCAGGGGTAAAATACAGGGAGCGAAAGGCTATTTACAATTTGTACAGAAACCAGATGGCAGTTATAAGAGTCGAGGGACACGAAAGGGAAGCAGTGGTTGGGAAAGGAGTAAGACAGGGTTGTAGCCTCTCCCCGATGTTATTCAATCTGTATATTGAGCAAGCAGTGAAGGAAACAAAAGAAAAATTCGGAGTGGGTATTAAAATCCATGGAGAAGAAATAAAAACTTTGAGGTTCGCCGATGACATTGTAATTCTGTCAGAGACAGCAAAGGACTTGGAAGAGCAGTTGAACGGAATGGATGGTGTTTTGAAGGGAGGATATAAGATGAACATCAACAAAAGCAAAACGAGGATAATGGAATGTAGTCGAAGTAAGTCGGGTGATGTTGAGGGTATTAGATTAGGAAATGAGACACTTAAAGTAGTAAAGGAGTTTTGCTATTTGGGGAGCAAAATAACCGATGATGGTCGAAGTAGAGAGGATATAAAATGTAGACTGGCAATGGCAAGGAAAGCGTTTCTGAAGAAGAGAAATTTGTTAACATCGAGTATAGATTTAAGTGTCAGGAAGTCTTTTCTGAAAGTATTTGTATGGAGTGTAGCCATGTATGGAAGTGAAACATGGACGATAAATAGTTTGGACAAAAAGAGAATAGAAGCTTTCGAAATGTGGTGCTACAGAAGAATGCTGAAGATTAGATGGGTAGATCACATAACTAATGAGGAGGTACTGAATCGGATTGGGGAGAAGAGGAGTTTGTGGCACAACTTGACCAGAAGAAGGGATCGGTTGGTAGGACATGTTCTGAGGCATCAAGGGATCACCAATTTAGTATTGGAGGGCAGCGTGGAGGGTAAAAATCGTAGGGGGAGACCAAGAGATGCATACACTAAGCAGATTCAGAAGGATGTAGGTTGCAGTAGGTACTGGGAGATGAAGCAGCTTGCACAGGATAGAGTAGCATGGAGAGCTGCATCAAACCAGTCTCAGGACTGAAGACCACAACAACAACAACAACATCTTGTATCCTCCTACAGTCACTCAACGACGACGCCTTCTGTACACAGCAGCAGACAACCGCAGACCGCTGCCCAGCCTGTCCGCCTGCGGTACTATTACACTTCCGTGGGGCACTCCTGATGATACCTCTGTCTCTATGAACGTTCGTCGTCGAGAACAAGGTACTGGGTTCTTAGTTTGTAAATTGTAAGGGTATCGTGGCTACTTGGGCCAAGTTTCCTAACAGACGGATATGCGTTGGGCATTGCTGTTTTGAATTTCGATTTGGATTCGAGCGTACGAGTGATTTCGGATGGCCAGTAGGTTGCTGTTGTCCACTGGAGGTAGTCAGACTTCTGAGACACTGCGTTACTTGCAGTATTAATTAAAATAAAACGTGAAATTAATGTAGAAGAGGGAAACTTCATACGAGAGAGACTATTTACTAATACTGCAATACAGAGGACAAGACAGTAATACGGATTTGTTAAGGAAGAAGCGCTCAGATTTAAAGTGGATCGTGTGGTTTAGCATTAGAGTGTGAATGATGAGAAACAGTAATTGTGCTTTACGATGTTTCATCTAAATTGCCACGATTTTCATGGCGAATATTCCACCACGATGTTAAGCAGAGTGATGATGTTTGGTTTGTGGGGCGCTCAACTGCGCGGTCATCAGCGCCCGTACAAAGTCCCAATTTTTACGCAGTCCAATTTTTAACTCAATCCAATCGAGCCTCTGTCACGAATGATAATGATGAAATGATGGGGACTACACAAACACCCGGTTCCCGGGCAGAGCAAGTCACCAAGCCGGCCGAGAATCGAACCCGGGATCCCGTGATCCAGAGGCAGAAACGCTAGCCACTAGACTACGAGCTGCGGACCCTAAGCAGAGTGAAAATGTTTTTGTAACAATAGTGATCAGTGCATCCGGAATCAGACTATATTTACATATTTTGTTCGTCTGAATTACAGGATACAAACCTCGTGCATTCTACAATCTGAATTAAAATGAATAACGATGAAACTCGAACGGAAATATGGGGTTGTGGGGTAGGCACAAGGTCACAGTACTTAATCTTCCGGCCGAGCGGTTCGAGGCGCTACAGTCTGGAACCGCGCGACCGCTACGGTCGCAGGTTCGAATCCTGCGTAGGGCATGGATGTGTGTGATGTCCTTAGGTTAGTTAGGTTTAAGTAGTTCTAAGTTCTAGGGGACTGATGACCACAGATGTTAAGTCCCATAGTGCTCAGAGCTATTTGAACCTTAATCTTCCCGTGATATGTTCCCCTCCCCTAAGCTAGATAATTTCTGATTGCCTTTAATTAAATTTGCAGCCGATAATGTCAGCTGAAATACAGATTGGTAGTGGAAGCTTACCACATCCTATTCTACACATTATTTGAGAAACTGGCGTAATACTCCGGCAACTGGTTAACCGCTGTTTGGTGTATGCAGATTTCGTTGATATGGTGTTAACGATTGTGTTTTAATTGTGATTCTTCGAATAACAGAACAAAATATCCAATTACAATCCTTCAGAATCCATATTCAATTGAGTACAACCAAAACAGTTAAGTAATACTGTGCTTTCTTGAACAAAAAGAACGAATTTTGCGAGACTCTTCACTAACTGTGGAATCCAGATTTACACTTACACTAAGCAAATGACTACGTAGCCCATGGCAGAGGGTACTTCTTGTTTTACTGTATATTAGCGTTTCTTCCCATTCCACTGACGAGTGGACTGTGAGACGAATCGCCATTTATAAGGGCCGATCAAAAAGTTCCCGTTCGAAGGACACACTAACCCCTTACCTACACGACTGTGCTTACACAACCGTATAGCAGTAGCACTGGGTTGCATAAACGCTGCAGTAACATTCTGAAACGGAGACTTCTCGATCGCCACTTAAATGTGGTATGTACTTGCTACTGTAATTTTATCTTCTGCTAGGTGGTACATTCCAACTCAGGAAAACAGTCCATGACTGAACTTAACTATGTTAACGCGAGATATTCGACGTCTCAGAACGCCGGTCAATTGTGATTTTTTCATCTTCTGCGTGATGCTTTGTCACGAGATAGACTGGCTGCCCTTCATCCACCCAAATTTAGGTTTCCCATGGATTCCATAGATTGTTATAGACCAAAGCTGAAAGATACCGACAAATTTGCTTCCCCATTCATGTGAGATTGTGTTTGTGCCCCCCTCTCTACTGCTCTCGGCGTCAACAGATCGTTTAATACTTGCCTATCAACCTTTTTTACTTGCTTCATTATTAACGAGGAACCGCGTGCGAGTCTCCATTTGGCAGTTCTGATGTAGAGGCAATATTCCGTTCCTAAAGACACTGAAGCAAACGTGGCATTAAGCTCTACAGGCTTTTTCACAAACCCTATTACAGGCTTCTAGGCGTTGTACAGGGGACTCAGCAGATAACGTTTTGATAGGAAATTCATGTCTCTTCGCCTATAAAATGAGTTTCAAGATCGAGTCACATCAAATCTCCCGCTTTACGGTACGGTACATAATGATACAGCTGCACAAAGCATGTGGGGATAATGTTTTCAAATCGCCTTAGTCCATTACGTACGGGAGTTGGACAGAAATACGGAGACACCGCGAGGAATGCATGCTGGGACATAGGTGCAGATGCTAGCCGAGTCTGCAGGTTCCGCTGTTGTATTTGACCACCAACAGCACGTGTGTAACGTCGTCAGTATGTTGCGTGTGTCAGTCGTGGCCAAAACAGTATTCTGGGTAATTGTGAGTGCATCATATCGGAGCCAAGTGAATTCGATTGTGGACAGATTGTTGGTGTTCGTAGCCAAGGTAGCCGAAGTGTTTGAACCTTCATACAGCATACAGAAAAGCGGAAAAACAACGTCCACTAGTTCACAACGCTAACGAAAGTATGTGTTGAGTGATCGTGTTAACCGGTCACTGAAGAGCATTGTGACGTAAAATAAAAGGACTGCAGCTGCAAAAGTCACTGCGGAAGTGAATGTCGCTCTCGTGAACCATGTCAGCACAAAAAAAGGAGAGAGAGAGAGAGAAGGGAGCTCAAAGGCAGGCTGAGATTCCAAAAGCACGCATTGGTGATGCAAATGCCCGTAACAGGGAAACTTGGTGCCGAAGCCAAAAAGCTGGACCATGGAGCCATGGAAGAAAGTTATTTGGTTGCATGAGTCTTTTTTCATACTGTTCCCAACATCTGGCCGAGTTTACGTTCGAAGGGAAAAACATGGCGGGGGTTCGGTGGTGCTTTGGGCAGCCATACGGTGGTATTCCATGGGTCGCATAGTTAAACTGCAATGTCGCGTTACTGCGAAGGATTATATGACCATTTTGGCTGATCAGGTCCATCCCATGGTACAGAGAGTTCGTCCCCCAATGTTGATGCCGTGTTCCAAGATGACAGGGCCCTGTTCACATGGCTGGATCTGTGGGCTAGAGTATGTAGTAGTCTCACATCTCCATTGGCCACCGCAGTCATCAGATCTTTATAGTCTACTTTGGAGAGAAGGGTGGGTAATCGCTGTGCACCTCCATCATCGTTACTTGAACTTACCACTATTTTGCAGACAGAACTTCATAAGATTCATGTAAGGGTTTCTTTCTAAATTACCGCTACCAGTCACAAACTTTGTCAACTATTGTATTACTTATTTATTTAGCAACATTTATCGAGGGAATACCTCATCTTCAGGCTAAATGGCATTACAAAAACAACTTTACAATAAGGTCATACTGACGTTACATTGTCTTTTCGTAAATGCTGTGATCCTCTTTGTTCTTCTGGCGTGGCAGTCTCGTTGTGATGCGCTGAGGTGTTTCCATTTCCATGGCTCTCTTGGTCGCTGTTCACAAATTGTCACTAACATGGCAGTAACTTGGAAACACGGTCACAAACAGTTCTGCAGTTCAGTGGACTATGGCATAAGACTCACTTGAAAACCACACAGAACCCTTATCCCCAATCCGAGAGACGTCGTGAAGCAGTTTTTTTGAAAGCCAACTGATTTCCTTCACCTTGTCAGAAAATTGTAATATTTTGTGTTTTTGGTGTTTCCATAATTTTGCCCACCGCCAGCACTCTTTTGTCAGACTGCAACAGCGGCTGCGAGAAACTGGTTGGTTGGTTGTTGCTTAATCTGGGGGATGGACCAAACAACGACGTCATCGGTACGATCGGATTAGAGGAGGAAGTCGGCCGTGTCCCTTCAAAGGAAGCATTCCGGCATTTGCCTGAAACGATTTAGAGAAATCACTTAAAACCTAAATCAGGATGGCCGGACAGGGGTTTGAAACGTCGTTCTCCTAAATGCGAGTCCAGTATGCTAACCACTGCGCCACATCGCACGGTCGAGAGACTGGTACGTCCTCGGGTAGGAAGGTTGACTGGAGTACTCCACAGGCGTGTAACAGGGCTTGTGGACCGTGCGTATGTAAAGATTCGTCATCGATACACTCTGCCCAACAAAGCGCAAGGTCGCCTCGCGGAGTAGCTCCTGTCGAGTGCACAGATCTCATTGGCTTTGAAAGTGATCCAATGTTCAGACTTTACATCCAAACGGTACATTTCCGGACATCGGTTCCCTGTCAGAACTTTATACACTAAGTCCTCTCTACAACCGCTAGACGCCTCCGTCAAGAATTGGGGAACTCCTTGTACCAGGTGACCAAAAAGTCAGTATAAATTTGAAAACTGAATAAATCACGGAATAATGTAGATAGAGAGGTAAAAATTGACACACATGCTTGGAATGACATGGGGTTTTATTAGTTCCAAAAAAATACAAAAGTTCAAAAAATGTCCGACAGATGACGCTTCATCTGATCAGAATAGCAATAATTAGCATAACAAAGTAAGACAAAGCAAAGATGATGTTCTTTACAGGAAATGCTCAATATGTCCACCATCATTCCTCAACAATAGCTGTGGTCGCGGAATAATGTTGTGAACAGCACTGTAAAGCATGTCCGGAGTTATGGTGAGGCAGTGGCGTCGGATGTTGTCTTTCAGCATCCCTAGAGATGTCGGTCGATCACGATACACTTGCGACTTCAGGTAACCCCAAAGCCAATAATCGCACGGACTGAGGTCTGGGGTCTGGGAGGCCAAGCATGACGAAAGTGGCGGCTGAGCACACCATCATCACCAAACGACGAGCGCAAGAGATCTTTCACGCGCCTAGCAATATGGGGTGGAGCGCCATCCTGCATAAACATCGTAGGTTCCAGCAGGTGTTTATCAGCCAGGCTGGGGATGATGCGATTCTGTGACATATCGGCGTACCTCTCACCCGTCACGGTAGCAGTTACAGTCCGCGATCTGTCGCACATTTTTGAACTTTGTTTTTTTTTTCTAATAAAACCCCATGTCATTCCAAGTATGTGTGTCAATTTTTACCTCTCTATCTACATTATTCCGTGGTTTATTAAGTTTTCAATTTATACTGACTCTTTAATCACCCCTTATATTCGTTCATCTCGAACGAATCACTGAGAAGAAGGCGCTCGTATGGTCCATGACGAAGGGTTTCGAACAAAGTTGACGGAAAGCTGCGGTGTGCCGACAGAACTGCGGCCACAGCAGCTGTGCAGCAGCAGCCGACGACTCCGCTACGCAAATGTTTGTTAAGCAACGCGCTGCCGGGTACCGTAACGGCAGGCGAAACCTGAGGACGGGTCAACGCGGAGGACACGCAGCGCGACCGTCCTCCGTCTCGCTCCAGAGACACTGACCTCTGCTACCGAAAACTCTGTCCACCTCCGTGTCTCACAGCTACGCAGAGGTCCATTCCAGACCAAAATAAAAATAGCTGAGCTGTTCCTCCGTTATGTATCCGCTATCCTGGTCACAATTTACACATTATTCCAGGATGTGATTCTAGCCAATTAATTTTATATATCCGGCTGTACATCCGAACTGACGATTCTGTTATTCCGTACAATATTTATGGCACTGACCTAATCATACTCTTCAGATGCCGAGAGCAGTGGGTTTGGAAGTGTTCGCTGCCTTCTTAGAGGCTGCTACATGTTCATGACTACTCTGCAATTCGCAATTAAGTGCTCGGTAGAGGCTTCATCGGGCCACCTTCAGGCTATTTCTGTACCGTTCCATTCCCGAACAGAGAGCGCGAAGAACGAACACTTACATCTTTCGGTGCGACCTCTGGTGTCTCTTATTTTACTACGATGATAATTTCTCCCTGTGTAGGTATGCCTCAACAAAATTTCGGAGGAGAAATTTCGTGAAAATATCTCATCGTAACGAAAAACACCATTCTTTTAATGATTGCCACCCCAGTGCGCGTACCATACCCGCTTATCTCCCCTATTTCGTGAAAATACAAAACCAGTTGTCCTACTTTGAACTTTTTCGACATCATACGTCAATCCCATCTGGTAAGGATCCCATACTGCGCAGCAGTACTCCAGAAGAGGACTGACAGTAGGCAGTCTCGTTAGTAGCTCTGTTATATTCAGACGTGTTAGATGACGATCAGTTTCTGCCCTGCAGGGTAGCCGCGCAGTCTAAGGCGCCTTGTCACGGTCCGTGCGGTTCCCCCCGTCGGAGGTTCGAGTCCTCCCTCGGGCATGGGTGTGTGTGTATGTGTTGTCAATAGTGTAAGTTAGATAAGTAGTGTGTAGGCTTAGGAACCGATGACTTCAGCAGTTTTGTCCCATAAGGCCTTACCACAAATTTTCAATGACGATCAGTTTGGCTTTAGTAAAGGCAAAGGGACCAGGGAGGCAGTTCTGACCTTACGCTTACCAATGGATGCACTCTTAAGAAAAATCAAGACACGTCCACACGGTCTATCGATCTACGAAAAGCGTTCGTTACTGTAAACTGGTGCAAGATGTTCGAAATTATCAGGGAAGTAGGTGTAAGCTACAGGAAAACCGGTTAATATACAATATGTACAAGAACAAAGACGGAAAAATAGGAATGGAACACAAAGAATGAAGTGCTGGGATTAGGAAGTGTGTATACGACAGGGATGTATAATGAACGCCATACTGATTACATCGGAAACGTAATTACATAATCAAAAGAGAGGTTCGAGAATGGGAATAAAATTCAAGGTAAAGGAATATCAGTGATGAGATTTGCTGATGACATTATCCTGAGTGAAAGTCAGGAAGAACTGAGGAACCTGCTAAATGGAATGAACAGTGTAATGAGCACATAATATGGATTGAAATTAAATAACAGGAAGATGAAAGTAGCCTAATCAGGAGTAGCAGATATGATGTTAGCGATAAATGTACCATCAAAACTGCGTACGAAGTAGTAGGTGAAGTAAGGAATTCTGCTACCTTGCAAGCAAAATAACACATGAGGGACAAAGCGATGAAGGCATAGGATGCAGAGCATCACAGACAAATAGGGCATTCCTGAACTAAAGAAATCTAGTAATATCAAACATCGACCTTAATTTGCGGAAGAAATTGCTGAGCGCGTACGTCTGGAGTGCAGCATAGTGCGGTAGTGAACATGGGCTCTAGGAAAACCGGAAATTCGGGGAATCTACGTGTATGAGATGTTGTACTGTAGAAGAATGTTGCAAATTAGGTGGACTGATATAAGAAATGTGGGGGTTCTCTGCAGAATCTACGATGAAAGGACCTCGTGGAAAACATCGAAGAGAATCGCACGATCGCATGTGTGTTAAGACATCAAAGCATAGCGTCCAACTGCTTGATCGAGCTGAGTAAGGACGAAATTGTAGAAGGGAGACTGGGATTGAAATAATGTAGCTGGGGTTATTTACAATCATTTGTTACACTAATACTATGGTAGCAAATTATTATCCTTCCATGCCAACTGTTTCAATAATAATTTATTACGTAAATGGTCGCTTCGGTAAAAGAATACTCACATTACTGGCTTCAGCAAATATCTGTTATCTTCAGATGTGTATAATCCACAAAAAGCTTCGTATAGATAAACAAATACTGTTAAGCACTTTGAACATCAGAAAGTCTTTTTTCAGTGAATGCCGGCGTGCAAACTTTATACAATTTTATATGATTTTAAGATATGACAGTCGCTAGCGTGTGCATATGTTTTTAATTTTTCATATTACTGTATAAACTTTTCAATTTTTTAAAACTGCTTTAACTTTAGTTTGCGTTATTCAGATTTTTTAATAGCCGTTTTAGTCGGTTGACCACAGAAAACAAACAGGTGTGGAGTCCGCTGTTATCTCCCCCTCTTAACTCCTCTCTTCCACATCGCTATAATAACAACACGGGATGGTGCTCTGATTTGTCTTTTATCATGTGACGATGTGATGTGCAATCATTGAAGTATTAAGCGACTTTATGACGTTCAAAGCGCTTAACTACGTCTGTCTATCTGTACGAAGGTTTTTGTGGCTTAAGCACATCTGAGGATGGCAAATATTTGCCGAAAGCGGTTATGTGAATATTCTTCTATATATCCTATTGTCTGTCTGTCTGCACTTGGTGCAGGGAGTGGCAACTGACCCTTAACATAGACAAATGTAATGTATTACGAATACATAGAAAGAAGGATCCTTTATTGTATGATTATATGATAGCGGAACAAACACTGGTAGCAGTTACTTCTGTAAAATATCTTGGAGTATGCGTACGGAACGATTTGAAGTGGAATGATCATATAAAATTAATTGTTCGTAAGGCGGGTGCCAGGTTGAGATTCATTGGGAGAGTCCTTAGAAAATTTAGTACATCAACAAAGGAGGTGGCTTACAAAACACTCGTTCGACCTATACTTGAGCATTGCTCATCAGTGTGGGATCCATACCAGGTAGGGTTGACAGAGGAGATAGAGAAGATCCAAAGAAGAGCGGCGCATTTCGTCACAGCGTTATTTGGTAAGCTTGATAGTGTTACGGAGATGTTTAGCGAACTCAAGTGGAGACTCTGCAAGAGAGGCGCTCTGCATCGCGGTGTATCTTGCTGTCCAGGTTTCGAGACGGTGCGTTTCTGGATGAGGTATCGAATATATTGCTTCCTCCTACTTATACCTCCCGAGGAGATCACGAATGTAAAATTAGAGAGAGTCGAGCGCGCACGGAGGCTTTCCAGCAGTCGTTCTTCCCGCGAACCATACGCGACTGGGACAGTAGCACGTAAAGCGCCCTCCGCCACACTCCGTTTGGTAGCTTGCGGAGTATAAAAGTAGATGTAGATGTAGAGATGCAATGTTCCTTCGCACATGCATGCATCCAATTGATGTTTGTCACTTCGTAATCCAAGAACAGACAAATAAAAGGCATTGGGGAATCACTACGTAAAGTGCATGCACGGTTGTCTCATGGCGTACTGCAACGTGGCATATCAGTACTCCGGAGAACATGCTGTCGCAACGCCACGTTACCTCGGCAGCTGGCCTGGTGCTAAACTGGAGGACGCGGGCGTCGTTTTGTTTGTCGCCCGGCACAGATTGGTAGCGCACACGTCTCTCCAGGTTGCTCCACGGTGAACACACAGCTCGCCGGTCGCAGCTGCTGGCGCCCTTTAACGGGACGGCCCGCTTCGGAACAATGGGCAGAATTACATGTGTCACGGTTCCTCATCCGCGGCCGAACACAATACCTACAGGCGGTCCCGTTAGCGAGTGTCCGACCACGTTTACACTGCCGCACGACTGTCGCCAAGAGAACGCCGCCGCCAGACAGCCGCACGTGCACGCAGAAGCTCTCTGGTCGCAAACTCGCTCCGACGCACCGCTACGCCGAAACACAGGTGATTTTTAGGGTTCCCTGATTCAGTTGTAAAAACGGAACCCGTGTGGGATGGCTACGTCGTCCGTCTGTCTGTCTGTCTGTCTGTCTGTCTGCCCGACTGTTAAGAACGCTTCTTTTTCAGGAACGGACAGGCATATCAAGTTTAAATTTATGTCACATACGAAAGTCTATAGTCCGTTGACGGTGTAAAACATTTAAGCTTCTAAGTCAATTCAGTCAAAAGATTCGACCATTTATGTCACATATTTTGAAACTCGCCAACTTGCTCATCAAAACGTACAGGTCACTTGCCGTTGACCTGGAATAACGAAATTCGGCAAGAACAAAGGTTTCACAGTAAAGGTAAAAAAAAAAAATAAAAAGTAAATAAAATCCGAAAATTGTTACTCTCTAATTATATAACACGAAAAAATAATTTTGTAATTTTTTTATCCGTCTGTCTATCCGTCTGTATGTCTGAAACTTCCTGGCAGATTAAAACTGTGAGCCGGACCGAGACTCGAACTCGGGACCTTTGCCTTTCGCGGGCAAGTGCTCTACCAACCGAGCTACCCAAGCACGACTCACGCCCCCTCCTCACAGCTTTACTTCTGCCAGTACCTCGTCTCCTACCTTCCAAACTTTACAGAAGCTCTCCTGCTCAGTTGGTAGAGCACTTGCCCGCGAAAGGCAAAGGTCCCGAGTTCGAGTCTCGGTCCGGCACACAGTTTTAATCTGCCAGGAAGTTTCATATCAGCGCACACTCCGCTGTAGAGTGAAAATTTCATTCTGTCTGTATGCCTGTCTGTGCATCGGTTAAGACCCCTGTTTCTCGTGAACATTTTGGTGTATCAAAATCAAATTTATGTCACTTGCTAAGGCCCATCGTCCCTTGGCGGTGTGACAAATTTAAGCACCTAAGTAAATGTAGTCAAAAGATTCGGCCATTTATGTTACATATTTTGCTACTCGTAAACTCGTTCATCAAAACATATAGGGTACTCGCCGTTCATGTAGAATCATGAAATTTGGCAAGAAGCAAGATTTTACAGTACAAGTTGTTGTTTTTGTTGTGGTCTTCAGTCCAGAGACTGGTTTGATGCAGCTCTCCATGCTACTCTATCCTGTGCAAGCTTCTTCATCTCCCAGTACCTACTGCAACCTACATCCTTCTGAATCTGTTTAGTGTACTCATCTCTTGGTCTCCCTCTACTATTTTTACCCTCCACGCTGCCCTCCAGTACTAAACTGGTGACCCCTTGATGCCTCA